>NW_027008558.1:0-88810 GCF_036934945.1 Oncorhynchus masou masou
CCAGACTACAGAGGTAAAGAGGGAGTTTACCTGCTGGTGGTGAAGGAGACCAGACTACAGAGGTAAAGAGGGAGTTTACCTGCTGGTGGTGAAGGAGACCAGACTACAGAGGTAAAGAGGGAGGAGTTTACCTGCTGGTGGTGAAGGAGACCAGACTACAGAGGTAAAGAGGGAGTTTACCTGCTGGTGGGGAAGGAGACCAGACTACAGAGGTAAAGAGGAGTTTACCTGCTGGTGGTGAAGGAGACCAGACTACAGAGGTAAAGAGGGAGTTTACCTGCTGGTGGTGAAGGAGACCAGACTACAGAGGTAAAGAGGAGTTTACCTGCTGGTGGTGAAGGAGACCAGACTACAGAGGTAAAGAGGAGTTTACCTGCTGGTGGTGAAGGAGACCAGACTACAGAGGTAAAGAGGGAGTTTACCTGCTGGTGGTGAAGGAGACCAGACTACAGAGACCAGTAAAGAGGGAGTTTACCTGCTGGTGGTGAAGGAGACCAGACTACAGAGGTAAAGAGGGAGTTTACCTGCTGGTGGTGAAGGAGACCAGACTACAGAGGTAAAGAGGGAGTTTACCTGCTGGTGGTGAAGGAGACCAGACTACAGAGTTTAAAGGGAGTTTACCTGCTGGTGGTGAAGGAGACCAGACTACAGAGGTAAAGAGGGAGTTTACCTGCTGGTGGTGAAGGAGACCAGACTACAGAGGGGTAAAGAGGGAGTTTACCTGCTGGTGGTGAAGGAGACCAGACTACAGAGGTAAAGAGGGAGTTTACCTGCTGGTGGTGAAGGAGACCAGACTACAGAGGTAAAGAAGACCAGACTACAGAGGGAGTTTACCTGCTGGTGGTGAAGGAGACCAGACTACAGAGGTAAAGAGGGAGTTTACCTGCTGGTGGTGAAGGAGACCAGACTACAGAGGTAAAGAGGGAGTTTACCTGCTGGTGGTGAAGGAGACCAGACTACAGAGGTAAAGAGGGAGTTTACCTGCTGGTGGTGAAGGAGACCAGACTACAGAGGTAAAGAGGGAGTTTACCTGCTGGTGGTGAAGGAGACCAGACTACAGAGGTAAAGAGGAGTTTACCTGCTGGTGGTGAAGGAGACCAGACTACAGAGGTAAAGAGGGAGTTTACCTGCTGGTGGTGAAGGAGACCAGACTACAGAGGTAAAGAGGGAGTTTACCTGCTGGTGGTGAAGGAGACCAGACTACAGAGGTAAAGAGGGAGTTTACCTGCTGGTGGTGAAGGAGACCAGACTACAGAGGTAAAGAGGGAGTTTACCTGCTGGTGGTGAAGGAGACCAGACTACAGAGGTAAAGAGGGAGTTTACCTGCTGGTGGTGAAGGAGACCAGACTACAGAGGTAAAGAGGAGTTTACCTGCTGGTGGTGAAGGAGACCAGACTACAGAGGTAAAGAGGGAGTTTACCTGCTGGTGGTGAAGGAGACCAGACTACAGAGGTAAAGAGGGAGTTTACCTGCTGGTGGTGAAGGAGACCAGACTACAGAGGTAAAGAGGGAGTTTACCTGCTGGTGGTGAAGGAGACCAGACTACAGAGGTAAAGAGGGAGTTTACCTGCTGGTGGTGAAGGAGACCAGACTACAGAGGTAAAGAGGGAGTTTACCTGCTGGTGGTGAAGGAGACCAGACTACAGAGGTAAAGAGGGGAGTTTACCTGCTGGTGGTGAAGGAGACCAGACTACAGAGGTAAAGAGGGAGTTTACCTGCTGGTGGTGAAGGAGACCAGACTACAGAGGTAAAGAGGGAGTTTACCTGCTGGTGGTGAAGGAGACCAGACTACAGAGGTAAAGGGAGTTTACCTGCTGGTGGTGAAGGAGACCAGACTACAGAGGTAAAGAGGGAGTTTACCTGCTGGTGGTGAAGGAGACCAGACTACAGAGGTAAAGAGGGAGTTTACCTGCTGGTGGTGAAGGAGACCAGACTACAGAGGGAGTTTACCTGTTTGGTGAAGGAGACAGACTGCTGGAGTTTACCTGCTGGTGGTGAAGGAGACCAGACTACAGAGTAAAGAGGAGTTTACCTGCTGGTGGTGAAGGAGACCAGACTACAGAGGTAAAGAGGGAGTTTACCTGCTGGTGGTGAAGGAGACCAGACTACAGAGGTAAAGAGGGAGTTTACCTGCTGGTGGTGAAGGAGACCAGACTACAGAGGTAAAGAGGGAGTTTACCTGCTGGTGGTGAAGGAGACCAGACTACAGAGGTAAAGAGGGAGTTTACCTGCTGGTGGTGAAGGAGACCAGACTACAGAGGTAAAGAGGAGTTTACCTGCTGGTGGTGAAGGAGACCAGACTACTGGAGGTAAAGAGGGAGTTTACCTGCTGGTGGTGAAGGAGACCAGACTACAGAGGGAGTTTACCTGCTGGTGGTGAAGGAGACCAGACTACAGAGGTAAAGAGGGAGTTTACCTGCTGGTGGTGAAGGAGACCAGACTACAGAGGTACAGAGGGAGTTTACCTGCTGGTGGTGAAGGAGACCAGACTACAGAGGTAAAGAGGGAGTTTACCTGCTGGTGGTGAAGGAGACCAGACTACAGAGGTAAAGAGGGAGTTTACCTGCTGGTGGTGAAGGAGACCAGACTACAGAGGAGTTTACCTGCTGGTGGTGAAGGAGACCAGACTACAGAGGTAAAGAGGGAGTTTACCTGCTGGTGGTGAAGGAGACCAGACTACAGAGAGGGAGTTTACCTGCTGGTGGTGAAGGAGACCAGACTACAGAGGTAAAGGGAGTTTACCTGCTGGTGGTGAAGGAGACCAGACTACAGGGGTAAAGAGGGAGTTTACCTGCTGGTGGTGATGTAGACCAGAATACAGAGGGAGTTTACCTGCTGGTGGTGAAGGAGACCAGACGACAGAGGGAGTTTACATGCTGGTGGTGAAGGAGACCAGACTACAGAGGTAAAGAGGGAGTTTACCTGCTGGTGGTGAAGGAGACCAGACTACAGATGTAAAGAGGGAGTTTACCTGCTGGTGGTGAAGGAGACCAGACGACAGAGGGAGTTTACATGCTGGTGGTGAAGGAGACCAGACTACAGAGGTAAAGAGGGAGTTTACCTGCTGGTGGTGAAGGAGACCAGATTACAGAGTTAAAGAGGGAGTTTACCTGCTTTTAGGGAAGGAGACCAGACTACAGAGGTAAAGAGGGAATTTACCTGCTGGTGGTGACGGAGACCAAACTACAGAGGTAAAGAGGGAGTTTACCTGCTGGTGGGGAAGGAGACCAGACTACAGAGGTAAAGAGGGAGTTTACCAGCTGGTGGTGAAGGAGACCAGACTACAGAGGTAAAGAGTGAGATTACCTGCTGGTGGTGAAGGAGACCAGACTACAGAGGTAAAAGAGTGAGTTTACCTGCTGGTGGTGAAGGAGACAAGACTACAGAGGTAAAGAGGGAGTTTACCTGCTGGTGGTGAAGGAGACCAGACTACAGAGGTAAAGAGACTACAGGGAGTTTACCTGCTGGTGGTGAAGGAGACCAGACTACAGAGGTAAAGAGGGAGTTTACCTGCTGGTGGGGAAGGAGACCAGACTTAAGAGGGAGTTTACCTGCTGGTGGTGAAGGGACCAGACTACAGAGGTAAAGAGGGAGTTTACCTGCTGGTGGGAAGGAGACCAGACTACAGAGGTAAAGAGGGAGTTTACCTGCTGGTGGTGAAGGAGACCAGACTACAGAGGGGGAGTTTACCTGCTGGTGGTGAAGGAGACCAGACTACAGGGGTAAAGAGGGAGTTTACCTGCTGGTGGTGAAGGAGACCAGACTTACAGAAGAGGGAGTTTACCTGCTGGTGGGAAGGAGACCAGACTACAGAGGTAAAGAGGGAGTTTACCTGCTGGTGGTGAAGGAGACCAGACTACAGAGGTAAAGAGGGAGTTTACCTGCTGGTGGTGAAGGAGACCAGACTACAGAGGTAAAGAGGAGTTTACCTGCTGGTGGTGAAGGAGACCAGACTACAGAGGTAAAGGGAGTTTACCTGCTGGTGGTGAAGGAGACCAGACTACAGAGGGAGTTTACCTGCTGGTGGTGAAGGAGACCAGACTACAGAGAGGAGTTTAATTTACCTAAGAGGGAGTTTGCTGGTGGTGAAGGAGACCAGACTACAGAGGTAAAGGGAGTTTACCTGCTGGTGTTGAAGGAGACCAGACTTAAGAGGGAGTTTACCTGCTGGTGGGGAAGGAGACCAGACTACAGAGGCAAAGAGGGAGTTTACCTGCTGGTGGTGAAGGAGACCAGACTACAGAGGGAGTTTACCTGCTGGTACCAGACTACAGAGGTAAAGAGGGAGTTTACCTGCTGGTGGTGAAGGAGACCAGACTACAGAGGGGAGTTTACCTGCTGGTGGTGAAGGAGACCAGACTACAGTTTACCTGCTGGTGGAGGGAGTTTACCTGCTGGTGGTGAAGGAGACTACAGAGGTACAGAGGGAGTTTACCTGCTGGTGGTGAAGGAGACCAGACTACAGAGGTAAAGAGGGAGTTTACCTGCTGGTGGGGAAGGAGACCAGACTACAGAGGTAAAGAGGGAGTTTACCTGCTGGTGGTGAAGGAGACCAGACTACAGAGGGGAGTTTACCTGCTGGTGGTGAAGGAGACCAGACTACAGAGGAGGGAGTTTACCTGCTGGTGGTGAAGGAGACCAGACTACAGAGGTAAAGAGGGAGTTTACCTGCTGGTGGTGAAGGAGACCAGACTACAGAGGTAAAGGGAGTTTACCTGCTGGTGGTGAAGGAGACCAGACTACAGAGGTAAAGAGGGAGTTTACCTGCTGTTTACCTGCTGGTGGTGAAGGAGACCAGACTACAGAGGTAAAGAGGGAGTTTACCTGCTGGTGGTGAAGGAGACCAGACTAAAGAGGGAGTTTACCTGCTGGTGGTGAAGGAGACCAGACTACAGAGGGAGTTTACCTGCTGGTGGTGAAGGAGACCAGACTACAGAGGTAAAGAGGGAGTTTACCTGCTGGTGGTGAAGGAGACCAGACTACAAAGGGAGTTTACCTGCTGGTGGTGAAGGAGGTGACCAGACTACAGAGGGAGTTTACCTGCTGGTGGTGAAGGAGACCAGACTACAGAGGTAAAGAGGGAGTTTACCTGCTGGTGGTGAAGGAGACCAGACTACAGAGGTAACAGACTACAGAGGGAGTTTACCTGCTGGTGGTGAAGGAGACCAGACTACAGAGGTAAAGAGGGAGTTTACCTGCTGGTGGTGAAGGAGACCAGACTACAAGGGAGTTTACCTGCTGGTGGTGAAGGAGACCAGACTACAGAGGTAAAGAGGGAGTTTACCTGCTGGTGGTGAAGGAGACCAGACTACAGAGGGAGTTTACCTGCTGGTGGTGAAGGAGACCAGACTACAGAGGGAGTTTACCTGCTGGTGGTGAAGGAGACCAGACTACAGAGGTAAAGAGGGAGTTTACCTGCTGGTGGTGAAGGAGACCAGAGGTAAGAGGGAGTTTACCTGCTGGTGGTGAAGGAGACCAGACTACAGAGGTAAAGTTTACCTGCTGGTGGTGAAGGAGACCAGACTACAGAGGGAGTTTACCTGCTGGTGGTGAAGGAGACCAGACTACAGAGGTTTACCTGCTGGTGGTGAAGGAGACCAGGAGTTTACCTGCTGGTGTGAAGGAGACCAGACTTAAGAGGGAGTTTACCTGCTGGTGGGGAAGAAGACCAGACTACAGAGGTAAAGAGGGAGTTTACCTGCTGGTGGTGAAGGAGACCAGACTACAGTAAAGGGAGTTTACCTGCTGGTGGTGAAGGAGACCAGACTACAGAGGTAAAGGGAGTTTACCTGCTGGTGGTGAAGGAGACCAGACTACGGGTAAAGAGTTTACCTGCTGGTGGGGAAGGAGACCAGACTACAGAGGTAAAGGAGTTTACCTGCTGGTGGTGAAGGAGACCAGACTACAGATACAGAGGGAGTTTACCTGCTGGTGGTGAAGGAGACCAGACTACAGAGGTAAAGAGGGAGTTTACCTGCTGGTGGTGAAGGAGACCAGACTACAGAGGTAAAGAGGAGTTTACCTGCTGGTGGTGAAGGAGACCAGACTACAGAGGAGTTTACCTGCTGGTGGTGAAGGAGACCAGACTACAGGGGTAAAGAGGGAGTTTACCTGCTGGTGGTGAAGGAGACCAGACTACAGAGGTAAAGAGGGAGTTTACCTGCTGGTGGTGAAGGAGACCAGACTACAGAGGTAAAGAGGAGTTTACCTGCTGGTGGTGAAGGAGACCAGACTACTGGTGGTGAAGGAGAGAGGGAGTTTACCTGCTGGTGGTGAAGGAGACCAGACTACAGAGGTAAAGAGGGAGTTTACCTGCTGGTGGTGAAGGAGACCAGACTACAGAGGTAAAGAGGGAGTTTACCTGCTGGTGGTGAAGGAGACTTCAGAGGTAAAGAGGGAGTTTACCTGCTGGTGGTGAAGGAGACCAGACTACAGAGGGAGGGAGTTTACCTGCTGGTGGTGAAGGAGACCAGACTACAGAGGTAAAGAGGGAGTTTACCTGCTGGTGGTGAAGGAGACCAGACTACAAAGGGAGTTTACCTGCTGGTGGTGAAGGAGACCAGATGACAGACGGAGTTTTCTGCTGTTGGTGGGGAGGAGACCAGACTACAGAGGTAAAGAGGAGTTTACCTGCTGGTGGGAAGGAGACCAGACTACAGATGTAAAGAGGGAGTTTACCTGCTGGTGGGAAGGAGACCAGACTACAGAGGTAAAGAGGGAGTTTACCTGCTGGTGGTGAAGGAGACCAGACTACAGAGGGAGTTTACATGCTGGTGGTGAAGGAGACCAGACTACAGAGGTAAAGAGGGAGTTTACCTGCTGGTGGTGAAGGAGACCAGACTACAGAGTTAAAGAGGGAGTTTACCTGCTTTTAGGGAAGGAGACCAGACTACAGAGGTAAAGAGGGAATTTACCTGCTGGTGGTGACGGAGACCAAACTACAGAGGTAAAGAGGGAGTTTACCTGCTGGTGGGGACGGAGACCAGACTACAGAGGTAAATAGGGTGTTTACCTGCTGGTGGTGAAGGAGACCAGACAACAGAGGTAAAGAGTGAGTTTACCTGCTGGTGGTGAAGGAGACCAGACTACAGAGGTAAAGAGGAGATTACCTGCTGGTGGTGACGGAGACCAGACTACAGAGGTAAAGAGGGAGTTTACATGCTGGTGGTGAAGGAGACCAGTCTACAGAGGGAGTTTACCTGCTGGTGGTGAAGGAGACCAGACTACAGGGGTAAAGAGGGAGATTACCTGCTGGTGGGGAAGGAGACCAGACTTAAGAGGGAGTTTACCTGCTGGTGGTGAAGGGGACCAGACTACAGAGGTAAAGAGGGAGTTTACCTGCTGGTGGGGAAGGAGCCCAGACTACAGAGGTAAAGAGGGAGTTTACCTGCTGGTGGTGAAGGAGACCAGACTACAGAGGGAGTTTACCTGCTGGTGGTGAAGGAGACCAGACTACAGGGGTAAAGAGGGAGTTTACCTGCTGGTGTTGAATGAGACCAGACTTAAGAGGGAGTTTACCTGCTGGTGGGGAAGAAGACCAGACTACAGAGGTAAAGAGGGAGTTTACCTGCTGGTGGTGAAGGAGACCAGACTACAGAGGGAGTTTACCTGCTGGTGGTGAAGGAGACCAGACTACAGAGGGAGTTTACCTGCTGGTGGTGAAGGAGACCAGACTACAGAGGTAAAGAGGGAGTTTACCTGCTGGTGGGGAAGGAGACCAGACTTAAGAGGGAGTTTACCTGCTGGTGGGGAAGGAGACCAGACTACAGAGGTAAAGAGGGAGTTTACCTGCTGGTGGTGAAGGAGACCAGACTACAGAGGGAGTTTACCTGCTGGTGGTGAAGGAGACCAGACTACAGAGGGAGTTTACCTGCTGGTGGTGAAGGAGACCAGACTACAGGGTAAAGAGGGAGTTTACCTGCTGGTGGTGATGTAGACCAGAATACAGAGGGAGTTTACCTGCTGGTGGTGAAGGACCAGACCAGAGGTAAAGAGGGAGTTTACCTGCTGGTGGTGAAGGAGACCAGACTACAGGGTAAAGAGGGAGTTTACCTGCTGGTGGTGAAGGAGACCAGACTACAGAGGTAAAGAGGGAGTTTACCTGCTGGTGGTGAAGGAGACCAGACTACAGATGTAAAGGAGTTTACCTGCTGGTGGTGAAGGAGACCAGACTACAGAGGTAAAGAGGGAGTTTACCTGCTGGTGGTGAAGGAGACCAGACTACAGAGGTAAAGAGGGAGTTTACCTGCTGGTGGGAAGGAGACCAGACTACAGAGGTAAAGAGGGAATTTACCTGCTGGTGGTGAAGGAGACCAGACTACAGAGGTAAAAGGGAGTTTACCTGCTGGTGGTGAAGGAGACCAGACTACAGGGTAAAGAGGGAGTTTACCTGCTGGTGGTGAAGGAGACCAGACTACAGAGGTAAAGAGTGAGTTTACCTGCTGGTGGTGAAGGAGACCAGACTACAGAGGTAAAGAGGAGTTTACCTGCTGGTGGTGAAGGAGACAAGACTACAGAGGTAAAGAGGAGTTTACCTGCTGGTGGTGAAGGAGACCAGACTACAGAGGTAAAGAGGGAGTTTACCTGCTGGTGGTGAAGGAGACCAGACTACAGAGGTAAAGAGGGAGTTTACCTGCTGGTGGGAAGGAGACCAGACTTAAGAGGGAGTTTACCTGCTGGTGGTGAAGGAGACCAGACTACAGAGGTAAAGAGGGAGTTTACCTGCTGGTGGGGAAGGAGACCAGACTACAGACCTGCTGGTGGTAAAGAGGGAGTTTACCTGCTGGTGGTGAAGGAGACCAGACTACAGAGGGAGTTTACCTGCTGGTGGTGAAGGAGACCAGACTACAGAGGTAAAGAGGGAGTTTACCTGCTGGTGGTGAAGGAGACCAGACTACAGAGAGGGAGTTTACCTGCTGGTTTACTGGTGGTGAAGGAGACCAGACTACAGAGAGGAGTTTACCTGCTGGTGGTGAAGGAGACCAGACTACAGAGGAGGGAGTTTACCTGCTGGTGGTGAAGGAGACCAGACTACAGAGAGGGAGTTTACCTGCTGGTGGTGAAGGAGACCAGACTACAGAGGTAAAGAGGGAGTTTACCTGCTGGTGGTGAAGGAGACCAGACTACAGAGGTAAAGAGGGAGTTTACCTGCTGGTGGTGAAGGAGACCAGACTACAGAGGTAAAGAGTTTACCTGCTGGTGGTGAAGGAGACCAGACTACAGAGGGAGTTTACCTGCTGGTGGTGAAGGAGACCAGACTACAGAGGTAAAGAGGGAGTTTACCTGCTGGTGGTGAAGGAGACCAGACTACAGAGGTAAAGGGAGTTTACCTGCTGGTGGTGAAGGAGACCAGACTACAGACTGTTGGTGGTGAAGGAGACCAGAGGGAGTTTACCTGCTGGTGGTGAAGGAGACCAGACTACAGAGGTAAAGAGGGAGTTTACCTGCTGGTGGTGAAGGAGACCAGACTACAGAGGTAAAGAGGGAGTTTACCTGCTGGTGGTGAAGGAGACCAGTACAGAGGGAGTTTACATGCTGGTGGTGAAGGAGACCAGACTACAGAGGTGAAGGAAAGACTACAGAGGTAAAGGGAGTTTACCTGCTGGTGGTGAAGGAGACCAGACTACAGAGGTAAAGAGGGAGTTTACCTGCTGGTGGGAAGGAGACCAGACTACAGAGGTAAAGAGGGAGTTTACCTGCTGGTGGTGAAGGAGACAAACTACAGAGGTAAAGAGGGAGTTTACCTGCTGGTGGTGAAGGAGACCAGACTACAGAGGTAAATAGGGTGTTTACCTGCTGGTGGTGAAGGAGACCAGACTACAGGGGTAAAGAGGGAGTTTACCTGCTGGTGGTGAAGGAGACCAGACAACAGAGGTAAAGAGTGAGTTTACCTGCTGGTGGTGAAGGAGACCAGACTACAGAGGTAAAGAGGGAGTTTACCTGCTGGTGGTGAAGGAGACCAGACTACAGAGGTAAAGAGGGAGTTTACATGCTGGTGGTGAAGGAGACCAGACTACAGAGGTAAAGAGGGAGTTTACCTGCTGGTGGGGAAGGAGACCAGACTTAAGAGGGAGTTTACCTGCTGGTGGTGAAGGGGACCAGACTACAGAGGTAAAGAGGGAGTTTACCTGCTGGTGGTGAAGGAGACCAGACTACAGAGGTAAAGAGGGAGTTTACCTGCTGGTGGTGAAGGAGACCAGACTACAGAGGGAGTTTACCTGCTGGTGGTGAAGGAGACCAGACTACAGGGGTAAAGAGGGGTTTACCTGCTGGTGTTGAAGGAGACCAGACTACAAGGTAAAGGGAGTTTACCTGCTGGTGGGGAAGGAGACCAGACTACAGAGGTAAAGAGGGAGTTTACATGCTGGTGGTGAAGGAGACCAGTCTACAGAGGGAGTTTACCTGCTGGTGGTGAAGGAGACCAGACTACAGGGGTAAAGAGGGAGATTACCTGCTGGTGGGGAAGGAGACCAGACTTAAGAGGGAGTTTACCTGCTGGTGGTGAAGGAGACCAGACTACAGTAAAGAGGGAGTTTACCTGCTGGTGGTGAAGGAGACCAGACTACAGAGGGAGGGAGTTTACCTGCTGGTGGTGAAGGAGACCAGACTACAGAGGTAAAGAGGGAGTTTACCTGCTGGTGGTGAAGGAGAGACCAGACTTAAGAGGGAGTTTACCTGCTGGTGGGGAAGAGACCAGACTACAGAGGCAAAGAGGGAGTTTACCTGCTGGTGGTGAAGGAGACCAGACTACAGAGGGAGTTTACCTGCTGGTGGTGAAGGAGACCAGACTACAGAGGGAGTTTACCTGCTGGTGGTGAAGGAGACCAGACTACAGGGTAAAGAGGGAGTTTACCTGCTGGTGGTGAAGGAGACCAGACTACAGAGGTAAAGAGGGAGTTTACCTGCTGGTGGTGAAGGAGACCAGACTACAGAGGGGAGTTTACCTGCTGGTGGGGAAGGAGACCAGACTACAGAGGTAAAGAGGGAGTTTACCTGCTGGTGGTGAAGGAGACCAGACTACAGAGGTAAAGGGAGTTTACCTGCTGGTGGTGAAGGAGACCAGACTACAGGGGTAAAAGGGAGTTTACCTGCTGGGGGTGAAGGAGACCAGACTACAGAGGTAAAGAGGGAGTTTACCTGCTGGTGGTGAAGGAGACCAGACTACAGAGGGAGTTTACCTGCTGGTGGTGAAGGAGACCAGACTACAGAGGTAAAGAGGAGTTTACCTGCTGGTGGTGAAGGAGACCAGACTACAGAGGTAAAGAGGGAGTTTACCTGCTGGTGGTGAAGGAGACCAGACTTACCTGCTGGTGGTAAAGAGGGAGTTTACCTGCTGGTGGTGAAGGAGACCAGACTACAGAGGGGAGTTTACCTGCTGGTGGTGAAGGAGACCAGACTACAGAGGTAAAGAGGGAGTTTACCTGCTGGTGGTGAAGGAGACCAGACTACAAAGGGAGTTTACCTGCTGGTGGTGAAGGAGACCAGATGACAGACGGAGTTTACCTGCTGGTGGTGAAGGAGACCAGACTACAGAGGTAAAGGGAGTTTACCTGCTGGTGGGAAGGAGACCAGACTACAGATGGTAAAGAGACTACAGAGGGAGTTTACCTGCTGGTGGGAAGGAGACCAGACTACAGATGTAAAGAGGGAGTTTACCTGCTGGTGGTGAAGGAGACCAGACTACAGAAGGGAGTTTACCTGCTGGTGGTGAAGGAGACCAGACTACAGAGGTAAAGAGGGAGTTTACCTGCTGGTGGTGAAGGAGACCAGACTACCTGCAGAGGTAAAGAGGGAGTTTACCTGCTGGTGGTGAAGGAGACCAGACTACAGAGGTAAAGAGGGAGTTTACCTGCTGGTGGTGAAGGAGACCAGACAACAGAGGTAAAGAGGGAGTTTATCTGCTGGTGGTGAAGGAGACCAGACTACAGAGGTAAAGAGGGAGTTTACCTGCTGGTGATGAAGGAGACCAGACTACAGAGGTAAAGAGGGAGTTTACCTGCTGGTGGTGAAGGAGACCAGACTACAGAGGGAGTTTACCTGCTGGTGGTGAAGGAGACCAGACTACAGGGTAAAAGGGAGTTTACTGCTGCTGGGGGTGAAGGAGAGACCAGACTACAGAGGTAAAGAGGGAGTTTACCTGCTGGTGGTGAAGGAGACCAGACTACAGAGGGAGTTTACCTGCTGGTGGTGAAGGAGACCAGACTACAGAGGTAAAGAGGGAGTTTACCTGCTGGTGGTGAAGGAGACCAGACTACAGGGGTAAAGAGGGAGTTTACCTGCTGGTGGTGAAGGAGACCAGACTACAGAGGTAAAGAGGGAGTTTACCTGCTGGTGGTGAAGGAGACCAGACTACAGAGGGAGTTTACCTGCTGGTGGTGAAGGAGACCAGACTACAGAGGTAAAGAGGGAGTTTACCTGCTGGTGGTGAAGGAAACCAGACTACAAAGGGAGTTTACCTGCTGGTGGTGAAGGAGACCAGATACAGACGGAGTTTACCTGCTGGTGGTGAAGGAGACCAGACTACAGAGGTAAAGAGGGAGTTTACCTGCTGGTGGTGAAGGAGACCAGACTACAGAGGTAAAGAGGGAGTTTACCTGCTGGTGGTGAAGGAGACCAGACTAGAAAGAGGGAGTTTACCTGCTGGTGGTGAAGGAGACCAGACTACAGAGAAGGAGTTTACCTGCTGGTGGTGAAGGAGACCAGACTACAGAGGTAAAGAGGGAGTTTACCTGCTGGTGGTGAAGGAGACCAGACTACAGAGGTAAAGAGGGAGTTTACCTGCTGGTGGTGAAGGAGACCAGACTACAGAGAGGGAGTTTACCTGCTGGTGGTGAAGGAGACCAGACTACAGGGGTAAAGAGGGAGTTTACCTGCTGGTGGTGAAGGAGACCAGACTACAGAGGTAAAGAGGGAGTTTACCTGCTTGTGGTGAAGGAGACCAGACTACAGAGGGAGTTTACCTGCTGGTGGTGAAGGAGACCAGACTACAGAGGGAGTTTACCTGCTAGTGGTGAAGGAGACCAGACTACAGAGGGAGTTTACCTGCTGGTGGTGAAGGAGACCAGACTACAGGGGTAAAGAGGGAGTTTAAATAATGGTGGTGATGTAGACCAGACTACAGAGGGAGTTTACCTGCTGTTGGTGAAGGAGACCAGACAACAGAGGTAAAGAGTGAGTTTACCAGCTGGTGGTGAAGGAGACAAGACTACAGAGGTAAAGAGGGAGTTTACCAGCTGGTGGTGAAGGAGACCAGACTACAGAGGTAAAGAGTGAGATTACCTGCTGGTGGTGAAGGAGACAAGACTACAGAGGTAAAGAGGGAGTTTACCTGCTGGTGGTGAAGGAGACCAGACTACAGAGGGAGTTTACCTGCTGGTGGTGAAGGAGACAAGACTACAGAGGTAAAGAGGGAGTTTACCTGCTGGTGGTGAAGGAGACCAGACTACAGAGGTAAAGAGGGAGTTTACATGCTGGTGGTGAAGGAGACCAGACTACAGAGGTAAAGAGGGAGTTTACCTGCTGGTGGGGAAGGAGACCAGACTTAAGAGGGAGTTTACCTGCTGGTGGTGAAGGGGACCAGACTACAGAGGTAAAGAGGGAGTTTACCTGCTGGTGGGGAAGGAGCCCAGACTACAGAGGTAAAGAGGGAGTTTACCTGCTGGTGGTGAAGGAGACCAGACTACAGAGGGAGTTTACCTGCTGGTGGTGAAGGAGACCAGACTACAGGGGTAAAGAGGGAGATTACCTGCTGGTGTTGAATGAGACCAGACTTAAGAGGGAGTTTACCTGCTGGTGGGGAAGAAGACCAGACTACAGAGGGAGTTTACCTGCTGGTGGTGAAGGAGACCAGACTACAGAGGGAGTTTACCTGCTGGTGGTGAAGGAGACCAGACTACAGAGGGAGTTTACCTGCTGGTGGTGAAGGAGACCAGACTACAGAGGTAAAGAGGGAGTTTACCTGCTGGTGTTGAAGGAGACCAGACTTAAGAGGGAGTTTACCTGCTGGTGGTGAAGAAGACCAGACTACAGAGGTAAAGAGGGAGTTTACCTGCTGGTGGTGAAGGAGACCAGACTACAGAGGTAAAGAGGGAGTTTACCTGCTGGTGGTGAAGGAGACCAGACTACAGAGGGAGTTTACCTGCTGGTGGTGAAGGAGACCAGACTACAGGGGTAAAGAGGGAGTTTACCTGCTGGTGGTGATGTAGACCAGAATACAGAGGGAGTTTACCTGCTGGTGGTGAAGGAGACCAGACTACAGAGGTAAAGAGGGAGTTTACCTGCTGGTGGGGAGGGAGACCAGACTACAGAGGTAAAGAGGGAGTTTACCTGCTGGTGGTGAAGGAGACCAGACTACAGAGGGAGTTTACCTGCTGGTGGTGAAGGAGACCAGACTACAGGGGTAAAGAGGGAGTTTACCTGCTGGTGGTGAAGGAGACCAGACTACATAGGTAAAAGGGAATTTACCTGCTGGGGGTGAAGGAGAACAGACTACAGAGGTAAAGAGGTAGTTTACCTGCTGGTGGTGAAGGAGACCAGACTACAGAGGGAGTTTACCTGGTGGTGGTGAAGGAGACCAGACCACAGAGGTAAAGAGGGAGTTTACATGCTGGTGGTGAAGGAGACCAGACTACAGAGGTAAAGAGGGAGTTTACCTGCTGGTGGTGAAGGAGACCAGACTTCAGAGGTAAAGAGGGAGTTTACCTGCTGGTGGTGAAGGAGACCAGACTACAGAGGGAGTTTACCTGCTGGTGGTGAAGGAGACCAGACTACAGAGGTAAAGAGGGAGTTTACCTGCTGGTGGTGAAGGAAACCAGACTACAAAGGGAGTTTACCTGCGGGTGGTGAAGGAGACCAGATGACAGACGGAGTTTTCCTGTTGGTGGGGAGGGAGACCAGACTACAGAGGTAAAGAGGGAGTTTACCTGCTGGTGGGAAAGGAGACCAGACTACAGATGTAAAGAGGGAGTTTACCTGCTGGTGGGAAAGGAGACCAGACTACAGATGTAAAGAGGGAGTTTACCTGCTGGTGGTGAAGGAGACCAGACGACAGAGGGAGTTTACATGCTGGTGGTGAAGGAGACCAGACTACAGAGGTAAAGAGGGAGTTTACCTGCTGGTGGTGAAGGAGACCAGACTACAGAGTTAAAGAGGGAGTTTACCTGCTTTTAGGGAAGGAGACCAGACTACAGAGGTAAAGAGGGAATTTACCTGCTGGTGGTGACGGAGACCAAACTACAGAGGTAAAGAGGGAGTTTACCTGCTGGTGGGGACGGAGACCAGACTACAGAGGTAAATAGGGTGTTTACCTGCTGGTGGTGAAGGAGACCAGACAACAGAGGTAAAGAGTGAGTTTACCAGCTGGTGGTGAAGGAGACCAGACTACAGAGGTAAAGAGTGAGATTACCTGCTGGTGGTGAAGGAGACAAGACTACAGAGGTAAAGAGGGAGTTTACCTGCTGGTGGTGAAGGAGACCAGACTACAGAGGTAAAGAGGGAGTTTACATGCTGGTGGTGAAGGAGACCAGACTACAGAGGTAAAGAGGGAGTTTACCTGCTGGTGGGGAAGGAGACCAGACTTAAGAGGGAGTTTACCTGCTGGTGGTGAAGGGGACCAGACTACAGAGGTAAAGAGGGAGTTTACCTGCTGGTGGGGAAGGAGCCCAGACTACAGAGGTAAAGAGGGAGTTTACCTGCTGGTGGTGAAGGAGACCAGACTACAGAGGGAGTTTACCTGCTGGTGGTGAAGGAGACCAGACTACAGGGGTAAAGAGGGAGATTACCTGCTGGTGTTGAATGAGACCAGACTTAAGAGGGAGTTTACCTGCTGGTGGGGAAGAAGACCAGACTACAGAGGCAAAGAGGGAGTTTACCTGCTGGTGGTGAAGGAGACCAGACTACAGAGGGAGTTTACCTGCTGGTGGTGAAGGAGACCAGACTACAGAGGGAGTTTACCTGCTGGTGGTGAAGGAGACCAGACTACAGAGGTAAAGAGGGAGTTTACCTGCTGGTGTTGAAGGAGACCAGACTTAAGAGGGAGTTTACCTGCTGGTGGGGAAGAAGACCAGACTACAGAGGCAAAGAGGGAGTTTATCTGCTGGTGGTGAAGGAGACCAGACTACAGAGGGAGTTTACCTGCTGGTGGTGAAGGAGACCAGACTACAGGTGGTGAAGGAAAGAGGGGAGGGTTTACCTGCTGGTGGTGATGTAGACCAGAATACAGAGGGAGTTTACCTGCTGGTGGTGAAGGAGACCAGACGACAGAGGGAGTTTACATGCTGGTGGTGAAGGAGACCAGACTACAGAGGTAAAGAGGGAGTTTACCTGCTGGTGGTGAAGGAGACCAGACTACAGATGTAAAGAGGGAGTTTACCTGCTGGTGGTGAAGGAGACCAGACGACAGAGGGAGTTTACATGCTGGTGGTGAAGGAGACCAGACTACAGAGGTAAAGAGGGAGTTTACCTGCTGGTGGTGAAGGAGACCAGATTACAGAGTTAAAGAGGGAGTTTACCTGCTTTTAGGGAAGGAGACCAGACTACAGAGGTAAAGAGGGAATTTACCTGCTGGTGGTGACGGAGACCAAACTACAGAGGTAAAGAGGGAGTTTACCTGCTGGTGGGAAGGAGACCAGACTACAGAGGTAAATAGGGTGTTTACCAGCTGGTGGTAACAGAGGTAAAGAGTGAGTTTACCTGCTGGTGGTGAAGGAGACCAGACTACAGAGGTAAAGAGTGAGTTTACCTGCTGGTGGTGAAGGAGACCAGACTACAGAGGTAAAGAGGGAGTTTACCTGCTGGTGGTGAAGGAGACCAGACTACAGAGGTAAAGAGGGAGTTTACCTGCTGGTGGGGAAGGAGACCAGACTTAAGAGGGAGTTTACCTGCTGGTGGTGAAGGGGACCAGACTACAGAGGTAAAGAGGGAGTTTACCTGCTGGTGGGGAAGGAGACCAGACTACAGAGGTAAAGAGGGAGTTTACCTGCTGGTGGTGAAGGAGACCAGACTACAGAGGGAGTTTACCTGCTGGTGGTGAAGGAGACCAGACTACAGGGTAAAGAGGGAGTTTACCTGCTGGTGTGAATGAGACCAGAAGGGAGTTTACCTGCAGACTACAGAGGTACCAGAGGGAGTTTACCTGCTGGTGGGGAAGGAGACCAGACTACAGAGGGAGTTTACCTGCTGGTGGTGAAGGAGACCAGACTACAGAGGTAAAGAGGGAGTTTACCTGCTGGTGTTGAAGGAGACCAGACTTAAGAGGGAGTTTACCTGCTGGTGGGAAGAAGACCAGACTACAGAGAGGGAGTTTACCTGCTGGTGGTGAAGGAGACCAGACTACAGAGGGAGTTTACCTGCTGGTGGTGAAGGAGACCAGACTACAGAGGTAAAGAGGGAGTTTACCTGCTGGTGGTGAAGGAGACCAGACTTAAGAGGGAGTTTACCTGCTGGTGGGAAGAAGAAGACCAGACTACAGAGGCAAGAGGGAGTTTACCTGCTGGTGGTGAAGGAGACCAGACTACAGAGGGAGTTTACCTGCTGGTGGTGAAGGAGACCAGACTACAGAGGGAGTTTACCTGCTGGTGGTGAAGGAGACCAGACTACAGAGGTAAAGAGGGAGTTTACCTGCTGGTGGTGAAGGAGACCAGACTTAAGAGGGAGTTTACCTGCTGGTGGGGAAGGAGACCAGACTACAGAGGTAAAGAGGGAGTTTACCTGCTGGTGGTGAAGGGACCAGACCAGAGGTAAGAGGGAGTTTACCTGCTGGTGGTGAAGGAGACCAGACTACAGGAGGTAAAGGTAAAGGGAGTTTACCTGCTGGTGGTGAAGGAGACCAGACTACAGAGGGAGTTTACCTGCTGGTGGTGAAGGAGACCAGACTGAAGGAGACCAGACTACAGAGAGGGAGTTTACCTGCTGGTGGTGAAGGAGACCAGACTACAGAGGTAAAGAGGGAGTTTACCTGCTGGTGGTGAAGGAGACCAGACTACAGATGTAAAGAGGGAGTTTACCTGCTGGTGGTGAAGGAGACCAGACTACAGAGGGAGTTTACCTGCTGGTGGTGAAGGAGACCAGACTACAGAGGTAAAGAGGGAGTTTACCTGCTGGTGGTGAAGGAGACCAGACTACAGAGGTAAAGAGGGAGTTTACCTGCTGGTGGGAAGGAGACCAGACTACAGAGGTAAAGAGGAGTTTACCTGCTGGTGGTGAAGGAGACCAGACTACAGAGGTAAAGAGGGAGTTTACCTGCTGGTGGTGAAGGAGACCAGACTACAGAGGTAAAGAGGGTGTTTACCTGCTGGTGGTGAAGGAGACCAGACTACAGAGGTAAAGAGGAGTTTACCAGCTGGTGGTGAAGGAGACCAGACTACAGAGGTAAAGAGGAGTGATTACCTGCTGGTGGTGAAGGAGACCAGACTACAGAGGGAGTTTACCTGCTGGTGGTGAAGGAGACCAGACTACAGAGGTAAAGAGGGAGTTTACCTGCTGGTGGGGAAGGAGACCAGACTTAAGAGGGAGTTTACCTGCTGGTGGTGAAGGAGACCAGACTACAGAGGTAAAGAGGGAGTTTACCTGCTGGTGGGGAAGGAGACCAGACTACAGAGGTAAAGAGGGAGTTTACCTGCTGGTGGTGAAGGAGACCAGACTACAGAGGGAGTTTACCTGCTGGTGGTGAAGGAGACCAGACTACAGGGGTAAAGAGGGAGTTTACCTGCTGGTGGTGAAGGAGACCAGACTACAGAGGGAGTTTACCTGCTGGTGGGGAAGGAGACCAGACTACAGAGGGAGTTTACCTGCTGGTGGTGAAGGAGACCAGACTACAGAGGGAGTTTACCTGCTGGTGGTGAAGGAGACCAGACTACAGAGGTAAAGAGGGAGATTACCTGCTGGTGTTGAATGAGACCAGACTTAAGAGGGAGTTTACCTGCTGGTGGGGAAGGAGACCAGACTACAGAGGGAGTTTACCTGCTGGTGGTGAAGGAGACCAGACTACAGAGGGAGTTTACCTGCTGGTGGTGAAGGAGACCAGACTACAGAGGTAAAGAGGGAGTTTACCTGCTGGTGTTGAAGGAGACCAGACTTAAGAGGGAGTTTACCTGCTGGTGGGGAAGAAGACCAGACTACAGAGGCAAAGAGGGAGTTTATCTGCTGGTGGTGAAGGAGACCAGACTACAGAGGGAGTTTACCTGCTGGTGGTGAAGGAGACCAGACTACAGAGGGAGTTTACCTGCTGGTGGTGAAGGAGACCAGACTACAGGGGTAAAGAGGGAGTTTACCTGCTGGTGGTGATGTAGACCAGAATACAGAGGGAGTTTACCTGCTGGTGGTGAAGGAGACCAGACTACAGAGGTAAAGAGGGAGTTTACCTGCTGGTGGGGAAGGAGACCAGACTACAGAGGTAAAGAGGGAGTTTACCTGCTGGTGGTGAAGGAGACCAGACTACAGAGGTAAAGAGGGAGTTTACCTGCTGGTGGTGAAGGAGACCAGACTACAGGGGTAAAGAGGGAGTTTACCTGCTGGTGGTGAAGGAGAACAGACTACAGAGGTAAAAGGGAGTTTACCTGCTGGTGGTGAAGGAGACCAGACTACAGAGGGAGTTTACCTGCTGGTGGTGAAGGAGACCAGACTACAGAGGTAAAGAGGGAGTTTACCTGCTGGTGGTGAAGGAAGACCAGACTACAGAGGTAAAGAGGGAGTTTACCTGCTGGTGGTGAAGGAGACCAGACTACAGACGGAGTTTACCTGCTGGTGGTGAAGGAGACCAGACTACAGAGGTAAAGAGGGAGTTTACCTGCTGGTGGGAAAGGAGACCAGACTACAGATGTAAAGAGGGAGTTTACCTGCTGGTGGGAAAGGAGACCAGACTACAGATGTAAAGAGGGAGTTTACCTGCTGGTGGTGAAGGAGACCAGACAACAGAAGGAGTTTACATGCTGGTGGTGAAGGAGACCAGACTACAGAGGTAAAGAGGGAGTTTACCTGCTGGTGGTGAAGGAGACCAGACTTCAGAGGTAAGAGGGAGTTTACCTGCTGGTGGTGAAGGAGACCAGACTACAGAGAGGGAGTTTACCTGCTGGTGGTGAAGGAGACCAGACTACAGGGGTTTACCTGCTGGTGGTGAAAGACCAGGGAGTTTACCTGCTGGTGGTGAAGGAGACCAGACTACAGAGGTAAAAGGGAATTTACCTGCTGGTGGTGAAGGAGACCAGACTACAGAGGTAAAGAGGGAGTTTACCTGCTGGTGGTGAAGGAGACCAGACTACAGAGGGAGTTTACCTGGTGGTGGTGAAGGAGACCAGACCACAGAGGTAAAGAGGGAGTTTACATGCTGGTGGTGAAGGAGACCAGACTACAGAGGTAAAGAGGGAGTTTACCTGCTGGTGGTGAAGGAGACCAGACTACAGAGGTAAAGAGGGAGTTTACCTGCTGGTGGTGAAGGAGACCAGACTACAGAGGGAGTTTACCTGCTGGTGGTGAAGGAGACCAGACTACAGAGGTAAAGAGGGAGTTTACCTGCTGGTGGTGAAGGAGACCAGACTACAAAGGGAGTTTACCTGCTGGTGGTGAAGGAGACCAGATGACAGATGGAGTTTACCTGCTGGTGGTGAAGGAGACCAGACTACAGAGGTAAAGAGGAGTTTACCTGCTGGTGGTGAAGGAGACCAGACTACAGAGGTAAAGAGGGAGTTTACCTGCTGGTGGTGAAGGAGACCAGACTACAGAGGTAAAGAGGGAGTTTACCTGCTGGTGGTGAAGGAGACCAGACTACAGAGGGAGTTTACCTGCTGGTGGTGAAGGAGACCAGACTACAGAGGTAAATAGGGAGTTTACCTGCTGGTGGTGAAGGAGACCAGACTACAGAGGTAAATAGGGAGTTTACCTGCTGGTGGTGAAGGAGACCAGACTACAGAGGTAAATAGGGAGTTTACCTGCTGGTGGTGAAGGAGACCAGACTACAGTGGTAAAGAGGAGTTTACCTGCTGGTGGTGAAGGAGACCAGACTACAGAGGTAAAGAGGGAGTTTACCTGCTGGTGGTGAAGGAGACCAGACTACAGAGGTAAAGAGGGAGTTTACCTGCTGGTGGGGAAGGAGACCAGACTACAGAGGTAAAGAGGGAGTTTACCTGCTGGTGGTGAAGGAGACCAGACTACAGAGGGAGGGAGTTTACCTGCTGGTGGTGAAGGAGACCAGACTACAGGGGTAAAGAGGGAGTTTACCTGCTGGTGGTGAAGGAGACCAGACTACAGAGGTAAAAGGGAATTTACCTGCTGGGGGTGAAGGAGACCAGACTACAGAGGTAAAGAGGGAGTTTACCTGCTGGTGGTGAATGAGACCAGACTACAGAGGGAGTTTACCTGCTGGTGGTACAGGTGAAGGAGACCAGACCAGACTACAGAGGTAAAGAGGGAGTTTACATGCTGGTGGTGAAGGAGACCAGACTACAGAGGTAAAGGGGGAGTTTACCTGCTGGTGGGGAAGGAGACCAGACTACAGAGGTAAAGAGGGAGTTTACCTGCTGGTGGTGAAGGAGACCAGACTACAGAGGTAAAGAGGGAGTTTACCTGCTGGTGGTGAAGGAGACCAGACTACAGAGGTAAAGAGGGAGTTTACCTGCTGGTGTCGAGTGAGACCAGACTACAGAGGTAAAGAGGGAGTTTACCTGCTGGTGGGAAAGGAGACCAGACTACAGATGTAAAGAGGGAGTTTACCTGCTGGTGGTGAAGGAGACCAGACTACAGATGTAAAGAGGGAGTTTACCTGCTGGTGGTGAAGGAGACCAGACTACAGAGGGAGTTTACCTGCTGGTGGTGAAGGAGACCAGACTACAGAGGTAAAGAGGGAGTTTACCTGCTGGTGGTGAAGGAGACCAGACTACAGAGGTAAAGAGGGAGTTTACCTGCTGGTGGTGAAGGAGACCAGACTACAGAGGTAAAGAGGGAGTTTACCTGCTGGTGGTGAAGGAGACCAGACTACAGAGGGAGTTTACCTGCTGGTGGTGAAGGAGACCAGACTACAGAGGTAAAGAGGGAGTTTACCTGCTGGTGGTGAAGGAGACCAGACTACAGAGGTAAAGAGGGAGTTTACCTGCTGGTGGTGAAGGAGACCAGACTACAGAGGGAGTTTACCTGCTGGTGGTGAAGGAGACCAGACTACAGGGGTAAAGAGGGAGTTTACCTGCTGGTGGTGAAGGAGACCAGACTACAGAGGTAAAAGGGACTTTACCTGCTGGTGGTGAAGGAGACCAGACTACAGAGGTAAAGAGGGAGTTTACCTGCTGGTGGTGAAGGAGACCAGACTACAGAGGGAGTTTACCTGCTGGTGGTGAAGGAGACCAGACTACAGAGGTAAAGAGGGAGTTTACCTGCTGGTGGTGAAGGAGACCAGACTACAGAGGTAAAGAGGGAGTTTACCTGCTGGTGGTGAAGGAGACCAGACTACAGAGGTAAAGAGGGAGTTTACCTGCTGGTGGTGAAGGAGACCAGACTACAGAGGGAGTTTACCTGCTGGTGGTGAAGGAGACCAGACTACAGAGGTAAAGAGGGAGTTTACCTGCTGGTGGTGAAGGAGACCAGACTACAAAGGGAGTTTACCTGCTGGTGGTGAAGGAGACCAGATGACAGATGGAGTTTACCTGTTGGTGGGGAGGGAGACCAGACTACAGAGGTAAAGAGGGAGTTTACCTGCTGGTGGGAAAGGAGACCAGACTACAGATGTAAAGAGGGAGTTTACCTGCTGGTGGGAAAGGAGACCAGACTACAGATGTAAAGAGGGAGTTTACCTGCTGGTGGTGAAGGAGACCAGACTACAGAGGTAAAGAGGGAGTTTACCTGCTGGTGGTGAAGGAGACCAGACTGCTGGTGGTGAAGGAGACCAGACTACAGATAAAGAGGGAGTTTACCTGCTGGTGGGGAAGGAGACCAGACTACAGAGGTAAAGTAAAAGGGAGTTTACCTGCTGGTGGTGAAGGAGACCAGACTACAGAGGTAAAGAGGGAGTTTACCTGCTGGTGTCGAGGGAGACCAGACTACAGAGGTAAAGAGTGAGTTTATCTGCTGGTGGTGAAGGAGACCAGACTACAAAGGTAAAGAGGGAGTTTACCTGCTGCTGGTGAAGGAGATCAGACTATAGAGGTTAAGAGGGAGTTTACCTGCTGGTGGTGAAGGAGACCAGACTACAGAGGGAGTTTACCTGCTGGTGGTGAAGGAGACCAGACTACAGAGGGAGTTTACCTGCTGGTGTTGAATGAGACCAGACTTAAGAGGGAGTTTACCTGCTGGTGGGGAAGAAGACCAGACTACAGAGGCAAAGAGGGAGTTTACCTGCTGGTGGTGAAGGAGACCAGACTACAGAGGGAGTTTACCTGCTGGTGGTGAAGGAGACCAGACTACAGAGGGAGTTTACCTGCTGGTGGTGAAGGAGACCAGACTACAGAGGTAAAGAGGGAGTTTACCTGCTGGTGTTGAAGGAGACCAGACTACAGAGGGAGTTTACCTGCTGGTGGGAAGAAGACCAGACTACAGAGGCAAAGAGGGAGTTTATCTGCTGGTGGTGAAGGAGACCAGACTACAGAGGGAGTTTACCTGCTGGTGGTGAAGGAGACCAGACTACAGAGGGAGTTTACCTGCTGGTGGTGAAGGAGACCAGACTACAGGGGTAAAGAGGGAGTTTACCTGCTGGTGGTGATGTAGACCAGACTACAGAGGGAGTTTACCTGCTGGTGGTGAAGGAGACCAGACTACAGAGGTAAAGAGGGAGTTTACCTGCTGGTGGGGAAGGAGACCAGACTACAGAGGTAAAGAGGGAGTTTACCTGCTGGTGGTGAAGGAGACCAGACTACAGAGGGAGTTTACCTGCTGGTGGTGAAGGAGACCAGACTACAGGGGTAAAGAGGGAGTTTACCTGCTGGTGGTGAAGGAGACCAGACTACATAGGTAAAAGGGAATTTACCTGCTGGGGGTGAAGGAGAACAGACTACAGAGGTAAAGAGGGAGTTTACCTGCTGGTGGTGAAGGAGACCAGACTACAGAGGGAGTTTACCTGGTGGTGGTGAAGGAGACCAGACCACAGAGGTAAAGAGGGAGTTTACCTGCTGGTGGTGAAGGAGACCAGACTACAGAGGTAAAGAGGGAGTTTACCTGCTGGTGGTGAAGGAGACCAGACTTCAGAGGTAAAGAGGGAGTTTACCTGCTGGTGGTGAAGGAGACCAGACTACAGAGGGAGTTTACCTGCTGGTGGTGAAGGAGACCAGACTACAGAGGTAAAGAGGGAGTTTACCTGCTGGTGGTGAAGGAAACCAGACTACAAAGGGAGTTTACCTGCTGGTGGTGAAGGAGACCAGATGACAGATGGAGTTTACCTGTTGGTGGGGAGGGAGACCAGACTACAGAGGTAAAGAGGGAGTTTACCTGCTGGTGGGAAAGGAGACCAGACTACAGATGTAAAGAGGGAGTTTACCTGCTGGTGGGAAAGGAGACCAGACTACAGATGTAAAGAGGGAGTTTACCTGCTGGTGGTGAAGGAGACCAGACTACAGAGGGAGTTTACCTGCTGGTGGTGAAGGAGACCAGACTACAGAGGTAAAGAGGGAGTTTACCTGCTGGTGGTGAAGGAGACCAGACTACAGAGGTAAAGAGGGAGTTTACCTGCTGGTGGTGAAGGAGACCAGACTACAGAGGGAGTTTACCTGCTGGTGGTGAAGGAGACCAGACTACAGGGGTAAAGAGGGAGTTTACCTGCTGGTGGTGGAGGAGACCAGACTACAGAGGTAAAAGGGAATTTACCTGCTGGGGGTGAAGGAGAACAGACTACAGAGGTAAAGAGGGAGTTTACATGCTGGTGGTGAAGGAGACCAGACTACAGAGGTAAAGAGGGAGTTTACCTGCTGGTGGTGAAGGAGACCAGACTACAAAGGGAGTTTACCTGCTGGTGGTGAAGGAGACCAGACTACAGAGGGAGTTTACCTGCTGGTGGGGAAGGAGACCAGACTACAGAGGTAAAGAGGGAGTTTACCTGCTGGTGGGAAGGAGACCAGACTACAGAGGTAAAGAGGGAGTTTACCTGCTGGTGGGAAGGAGACCAGACTACAGATGTAAAGAGGGAGTTTACCTGCTGGTGGTGAAGGAGACCAGACTACAGAGAAGGAGTTTACCTGCTGGTGGTGAAGGAGACCAGACTACAGAGGATAAAGAGGGAGTTTACCTGCTGGTGGTGAAGGAGACCAGACTACAGAGGTAAAGAGGGAGTTTACCTGCTGGTGGTGAAGGAGACCAGACTACAGAGGTAAAGAGGGAGTTTACCTGCTGGTGGTGAAGGAGACCAGACTACAGAGGTAAAGAGGAGTTTACCTGCTGGTGGTGAAGGAGACCAGACTACAGAGGTAAAGAGGGAGTTTACCTGCTGGTGGTGAAGGAGACCAGACTATAGAGGTTAAGAGGGAGTTTACCTGCTGGTGGTGAAGGAGACCAGACTACAGAGGTAAAGAGGGAGTTTACCTGCTGGTGGTGAAGGAGACCAGACTACAGAGGGAGTTTACCTGCTGGTGGTGAAGGAGACCAGACTACAGAGGTAAAGAGGGAGTTTACCTGCTGGTGGTGAAGGAGACCAGACTACAGATGTAAAGAGGGAGTTTACCTGCTGGGGGTGAAGGAGACCAGACTACAGAGGTAAAGAGGGAGTTTACCTGCTGGTGGTGAAGGAGACCAGACTACAGAGGGAGTTTACCTGCTGGTGGTGAAGGAGACCAGACTACAGAGGTAAAGAGGGAGTTTACCTGCTGGTGGTGAAGGAGACCAGACTACAGAGGTAAAGAGGGAGTTTACCTGCTGGTGGTGAAGGAGACCAGACAGAGGTAAAGAGGGAGTTTACCTGCTGGTGGTGAAGGAGACCAGACTACAGAGGTAAAGAGGGAGTTTACCTGCTGGTGGTGAAGGAGACCAGACTACAGAGGTAAAGAGGGAGTTTACCTGCTGGTGGTGAAGGAGACCAGACTACAGAGGTAAAAGGGAGTTTACCTGCTGGTGGTGAAGGAGACCAGACTACAGAGGTAAAGAGGGAGTTTACCTGCTGGTGGTGAAGGAGACCAGACTACAGTTTAGGTAAAGAGGGAGTTTACCTGCTGGTGGGAAGGAGACCAGACTACAGAGGTAAAGAGGGAGTTTACCTGCTGGTGGGAAAGGAGACCAGACTACAGAGGTAAAGAGGGAGTTTACCTGCTGGTGGTGAAGGAGACCAGACTACAGAGGGAGTTTACCTGCTGGTGGTGAAGGAGACCAGACTACAGAGGTAAAGAGGGAGTTTACCTGCTGGTGGTGAAGGAGACCAGACTACAGGGGTAAAAGGGAGTTTACCTGCTGGTGGTGAAGGAGACCAGATGACAGATGGAGTTTACCTGCTGGTGGGAAGGAGACCAGACTACAGAGGTAAAGAGGGAGTTTACCTGCTGGTGGGAAGGAGACCAGACTACAGATGTAAAGAGGGAGTTTACCTGCTGGTGGGAAGGAGACCAGACTACAGAGGTAAAGAGGGAGTTTACCTGCTGGTGGTGAAGGAGACCAGACTACAGAGGGAGTTTACCTGCTGGTGGTGAAGGAGACCAGACTACAGAGGTAAAGAGGGAGTTTACCTGCTGGTGGTGAAGGAGACCAGACTACAGAGGTAAATACAGGGAGTTTACCTGCTGGTGGTGAAGGAGACCAGACTACAGAGGTAAAGAGGGAGTTTACCTGCTGGTGGTGAAGGAGACCAGACTACAGAGGTAAAGAGTGAGTTTACCTGCTGGTGGTGAAGGAGACCAGACTACAGAGGTAAAGAGGGAGTTTACCTGCTGGTGGTGAAGGAGATCAGACTACAGTTTACCTGCTGGTGGTGGTTAAGAGGGAGTTTACCTGCTGGTGGTGAAGGAGACCAGACTACAGAGGTAAAGAGGGAGTTTACCTGCTGGTGGTGAAGGAGACCAGACTACAGTAAAGGGAGTTTACCTGCTGGTGGTGAAGGAGACCAGACTACAGAGGTAAAGAGGGAGTTTACCTGCTGGTGGTGAAGGAGACCAGACTACAGAGGTAAAAAAGGGAATTTACCTGCTGCTGGTGAAGGAGATCAGACTACAGAGGTAAAGAGGGAGTTTACCTGCTGGTGGTGAAGGAGACCAGACTACAGAGGGAGTTTACCTGCTGGTGGTGGTGAAGGAGACCAGACCAGAGAGGTAAAGAGGGAGTTTACATGCTGGTGGTGAAGGAGACCAGACTACAGAGGTAAAGAGGGAGTTTACCTGCTGGTGGTGAAGGAGACCAGACTACAGAGGTAAAGAGGGAGTTTACCTGCTGGTGGTGAAGGAGACCAGACTACAGAGGTAAAGAGGGAGTTTACCTGCTGGTGGTGAAGGAGACCAGACTACAGAGGTAAAGAGGGAGTTTACCTGCTGGTGGTGAAGGAGACCAGACTACAGAGGTAAAGAGGGAGTTTACCTGCTGGTGGTGAAGGAGACCAGACTACAGAGTTAAAGAGGGAGTTTACCTGCTGGTGGTGAAGGAGACCAGACTACAGAGGTAAAGAGGGAGTTTACCTGCTGGTGGTGAAGGAGACCAGACTACAGATGTAAAGAGTTTACTGCTGGTGGTGAAGGAGACCAGACTACAGAGGGAGTTTACCTGCTGGTGGTGAAGGAGACCAGACTACAGAGGTAAAGAGGGAGTTTACCTGCTGGTGGTGAAGGAGACCAGACTACAGAGGGAGTTTACCTGCTGGTGGTGAAGGAGACCAGACTACAGAGGTAAAGAGGGAGTTTACCTGCTGGTGTGAAGGAGACCAGACTACAGAGGTAAAGAGACCAGACTACAGAGGTAAAGGGAGTTTACCTGCTGGTGGTGAAGGAGACCAGACTACAGACGGAGTTTACCTGCTGGTGGTGAAGGAGACCAGACTACAAAGGGAGTTTACCTGCTGGTGGTGAAGGAGACCAGACTACAGAGGTAAAGAGGGAGTTTACCTGCTGGTGGTGAAGGACACCAAACTACAGAGGTAAAGAGGGAGTTTACCTGCTGGTGGTGAAGGACACCAGACTACAGAGGGAGTTTACCTGCTGGTGGTGAAGGAGACCAGACTACAGAGGTAAAGAGGGAGTTTACCTGCTGGTGGTGAAGGAGACCAGACTACAGAGGTAAAGAGGGAGTTTACCTGCTGGTGGTGAAGGAGACCAGACTACAGAGGTAAAGAGGGAGTTTACCTGCTGGTGGTGAAGGACACCAGACTACAGAGGGAGTTTACCTGCTGGTGGTGAAGGAGACCAGACTACAGAGGTAAAGACCAGGGAGTTTACCTGCTGGTGGTGAAGGAGACCAGACTACAGAGGTGAAGGAGACCAAAGAGGGAGTTTACCTGCTGGTGGTGAAGGAGACCAGACTACAGAGGTAAAGAGGGAGTTTACCTGCTGGTGGTGAAGGAGACCAGACTACAGAGGGAGTTTACCTGCTGGTGGTGAAGGAGACCAGACTACAGAGGTAAAGAGGGAGTTTACCTGCTGGTGGTGAAGGAGACCAGACTACAGAGGTAAAAGGGAGTTTACCTGCTGGTGGTGAAGGAGACCAGATGTTTACCTGCTGGTGGTGAAGGAGACCAGAACAGATGGAGTTTACCTGCTGGTGGGAAGGAGACCAGACTACAGAGGTAAAGAGGGAGTTTACCTGCTGGTGGTGAAGGAGACCAGACTACAGATGTAAAGAGGGAGTTTACCTGCTGGTGGTGAAGGAGACCAGACTACAGATGTAAAGAGGGAGTTTACCTGCTGGTGGTGAAGGAGACCAGACTACAGAGGGGAGTTTACCTGCTGGTGGTGAAGGAGACCAGACTACAGGGTAAAGAGGGAGTTTACCTGCTGGTGGTGAAGGAGACCAGACTACAGAGGTAAAGAGGGAGTTTACCTGCTGGTGGTGAAGGAGACCAGACTACAGAGGTAAAGAGGAGTTTACCTGCTGGTGGTGAAGGAGACCAGACTACAGAGGTAAAGAGGAGTTTACCTGCTGGTGGTGAAGGAGACCAGACTACAAGGTAAAGAGGGAGTTTACCTGCTGGTGGTGAAGGAGACCAGACTACAGAGGTAAAGAGGGAGTTTACCTGCTGGTGGTGAAGGAGACCAGACTACAGAGGAGTTTACCTGCTGGTGGTGAAGGAGACCAGACTACAGAGGTAAAGAGGGAGTTTACCTGCTGGTGGTGAAGGAGACCAGACTACAGAGGTAAAGAGGGAGACTACAAGGGAGTTTACCTGCTGGTGGGAAGGAGACCAGACTACAGAGGTAAAGAGGAGTTTACCTGCTGGTGGGAAGGAGACCAGACTACAGAGGTAAAGAGGGAGTTTACCTGCTGGTGGTGAAGGAGACCAGACTACAGAGGGAGTTTACCTGCTGGTGGTGAAGGAGACCAGACTACAGAGGTAAAGAGGGAGTTTACCTGCTGGTGGTGAAGGAGACCAGACTACAGAGGTAAAGAGGGAGTTTACCTGCTGGTGGTGAAGGAGACCAGACTACAGAGGTAAAGAGGGAGTTTACCTGCTGGTGGTGAAGGAGACCAGACTACAGAGAGAGGGAGTTTACCTGCTGGTGGTGAAGGAGACCAGACTACAGAGGTAAAGAGGGAGTTTACCTGCTGGTGGTGAAGGAGACCAGACTACAGAGGTAAAGAGGGAGTTTACCTGCTGGTGGTGAAGGAGACCAGACTACAGAGGGAGTTTACCTGCTGGTGGTGAAGGAGACCAGACTACAGGGTAAAGAGGGAGTTTACCTGCTGGTGGTGAAGGAGACCAGACTACAGAGGTAAAAGGGAGTTTACCTGCTGGTGGTGAAGGAGAACCAGACTACAGAGGTAAAGAGGGAGTTTACCTGCTGGTGGTGAAGGAGACCAGACTACAGAGGTAAAAGGTAGTTTACCTGGTGGTGGTGAAGGAGACCAGACCACAGAGGTAAAGAGGGAGTTTACATGCTGGTGGTGAAGGAGACCAGACTACAGAGGTAAAGAGGGAGTTTCCCTGCTGGTGGTGAAGGAGACCAGACTTCAGAGGTAAAGAGGGAGTTTACCTGCTGGTGGTGAAGGAGACCAGACTACAGAGGGAGTTTACCTGCTGGTGGTGAAGGAGTCCAGACTACAGAGGTAAAGAGGGAGTTTACCTGCTGGTGGTGAAGGAGACCAGACTACAAAGGGAGTTTACCTGCTGGTGGTGAAGGAGACCAGACTGACAGAGGGGAGTTTACCTGCTGGTGGGAAGGAGACCAGACTACAGAGGTAAAGAGGGAGTTTACCTGCTGGTGGTGAAGGAGACCAGACTACAGATGTAAAGAGGGAGTTTACCTGCTGGTGGTGAAGGAGACCAGACTACAGATGTAAAGAGGGAGTTTACCTGCTGGTGGTGAAGGAGACCAGACTACAGAGGGAGTTTACCTGCTGGTGGTGAAGGAGACCAGACTACAGAGGTAAAGAGGGAGTTTACCTGCTGGTGGTGAAGGAGACCAGACTACAGAGGTAAAGAGGGAGTTTACCTGCTGGTGGTGAAGGAGACCAGACTACAGAGGTAAAGAGGGAGTTTACCTGCTGGTGTGAAGGAGACCAGACTACAGAGGTAAAGAGGAGTTTACCTGCTGGTGGTGAAGGAGACCAGACTACAGAGGTAAAGAAGGGAGTTTACCTGCTGGTGGTGAAGGAGACCAGACTACAGAGGTAAAGAGGAGTTTACCTGCTGGTGGTGAAGGAGACCAGACTACAGAGGGGAGTTTACCTGCTGGTGGTGAAGGAGACCAGACTACAGAGAGACCTGCTGGTGGTGAAGGAGACCAGGAGTGTAAAGAGGGAGTTTACCTGCTGGTGGTGAAGGAGACCAGACTACAGAGGTAAAGAGGGAGTTTACCTGCTGGTGGTGAAGGAGACCAGACTACAGAGGTAAAGAGGGAGTTTACCTGCTGGTGGTGAAGGAGACCAGACCTCAGAGGTAAAGAGGGAGTTTACCTGCTGGTGGTGAAGGAGACCAGACTACAGCGGTAAAGAGGGAGTTTACCTGCTGGTGGTGAAGGAGACCAGACTACAGAGGTAAAGAGGGAGTTTACCTGCTGGTGGTGAAGGAGACCAGACTACAGACCTGCTGGTTAAAGAGGGAGTTTACCTGCTGGTGGTGAAGGAGACCAGACTACAGAGGTAAAGAGGGAGTTTACCTGCTGGTGGTGAAGGAGACCAGACTACAGAGGGAGTAAAGAGGGAGTTTACCTGCTGGTGGGAAAGGAGACCAGACTACAGATGTAAAGAGGGAGTTTACCTGCTGGTGGTGAAGGAGACCAGACGACAGAGGGAGTTTACCTGCTGGTGGTGAAGGAGACCAGACTACAGAGGTAAAGAGGGAGTTTACCTGCTGGTGTCGAGGGAGACCAGACTACAGAGGTAAAGAGGGAGTTTACCTGCTGGTGGGAAAGGAGACCAGACTACAAGGTAAAGAGGAGTTTACCTGCTGGTGGTGAAGGAGACCAGACTACAGAGGTTAAGAGGGAGTTTACCTGCTGGTGGGGAAGGAGACCAGACTACAGAGGTAAAGAGGAGTTTACCTGCTGGTGGTGAAGGAGACCAGACTACAGAGGGAGTTTACCTGCTGGTGGTGAAGGAGACCAGACTACAGGGGTAAAGAGGGAGTTTACCTGCTGGTGGTGAAGGAGACCAGACTACATAGGTAAAAGGGAATTTACCTGCTGGGGGTGAAGGAGAACAGACTACAGAGGTAAAGAGGGAGTTTACCTGCTGGTGGTGAAGGAGACCAGACTACAGAGGGAGTTTACCTGCTGGTGGTGAAGGAGACCAGACCACAGAGGTAAAGAGGGAGTTTACATGCTGGTGGTGAAGGAGACCAGACTACAGAGGTAAAGAGGGAGTTTACCTGCTGGTGGTGAAGGAGACCAGACTTCAGAGGTAAAGAGGGAGTTTACCTGCTGGTGGTGAAGGAGACCAGACTACAGAGGGAGTTTACCTGCTGGTGGTGAAGGAGACCAGACTACAGCGGTAAAGAGGGAGTTTACCTGCTGGTGGTGAAGGAGACCAGACTACAGAGGTAAAGAGGGAGTTTACCTGCTGGTGGTGAAGGAGACCAGACTACAGAGTTAAAGAGGGAGTTTACCTGCTGGTGGGAAGGAGACCAGACTACAGAGGTAAAGAGGGAGTTTACCTGCTGGTGGTGAAGGAGACCAGACTACAGAGGGAGTTTACCTGCTGGTGGTGAAGCTGGTGGTGAAGGAGACCAGACTACAGAGGTAAAGAGGGAGTTTACCTGCTGGTGGTGAAGGAGACCAGACTACAGAGGTAAAGAGGGAGTTTACCTGCTGGTGGTGAAGGAGACCAGACTACAGAGGTAAAGAGGGAGTTTACCTGCTGTGGGAAGGAGACCAGACTACAGAGTTAAAGAGGGAGGTTTACCTGCTGGTGGGAAGGAGACCAGACTACAGAGGTAAAGAGGGAGTTTACCTGCTGGTGGTGAAGGAGACCAGACTACAGAGGTAAAGAGGGAGTTTACCTGCTGGTGGGAAGGAGACCAGACTACAGAGGTAAAGAGGGAGTTTACCTGCTGGTGGTGAAGGAGACCAGACTACAGAGGTAAAAGGGAGTTTACCTGCTGGTGGTGAAGGAGACCAGACTACAGAGGTAAAGAGGGAGTTTACCTGCTGGTGGTGAAGGAGACCAGACTACAGAGGGAGTTTACCTGCTGGTGGTGGTGAAGGAGACCAGACTACAGAGGTAATGAGGGAGTTTACCTGCTGGTGGTGAAGGAGACCAGACTACAGAGGTAAAGAGGGAGTTTACCTGCTGGTGGTGAAGGAGACCAGACTACAGAGGGAGTTTACCTGCTGGTGTTGAAGGAGACCAGACTACAGGGATAAAGAGGGAGTTTACCTGCTGGTGGTGAAGGAGACCAGACTACAAAGGTAAAGAGGGAGTTTACCTGCTGGTGGTGAAGGAGACCAGACTACAGGGATAAATAGGGAGTTTACCTGCTGGTGGTGAAGGAGACCAGGCTAAAGAGGGAGTTTACCTGCTGGTGGTGAAGGAGACCAAATTACAGAGGTAAAGAGGGAGTTTACCTGCTGTTGGGGAAGGAGACCAGACTACAGAGGTAAAGAGGAAGTTTACCTGCTGGTGGTGAAGGAGACCAGACTACAGAGGTAAAGAGGGAGTTTACCTGCTGGTGGTGAAGGAGACCAGACTACAGGGGTAAAGAGGGAGTTTACCTGCTGGTGGTGAAGGAGACCAGACTACATATGTAAAAGGGAATTTACCTGCTGGGGGTGAAGGAGAACAGACTACAGAGGTAAAGAGGGAGTTTACCTGCTGGTGGTGAAGGAGACCAGACTACAGAGGGAGTTTACCTGCTGGTGGTGAAGGAGACCAGACTACAGAGGTAAAGAGGGAGTTTACATGCTGGTGGTGAAGGAGACCAGACTACAGAGGTAAAGAGGGAGTTTACCTGCTGGTGGTGAAGGAGACCAGACTTCAGAGGTAAAGAGGGAGTTTACCTGCTGGTGGTGAAGGAGACCAGACTACAGAGGGAGTTTACCTGCTGGTGGTGAAGGAGACCAGACTACAGAGGTAAAGAGGGAGTTTACCTGCTGGTGGGGAAGGAGACCAGACTACAGAGTTAAAGAGGGAGTTTACCTGCTGGTGGGGAAGGAGACCAGACTACAGAGGTAAAGAGGGAGTTTACCTGCTGGTGGGGAAGGAGACCAGACTACAGAGGTAAAGAGGGAGTTTACCTGCTGGTGGGAAGGAGACCAGACTACAGAGGTAAAGAGGGAGTTTACCTGCTGGTGGTGAAGGAGACCAGACTACAGAGGGAGTTTACCTGCTGGTGGTGAAGGAGACCAGACTACAGAGGTAAAGAGGGAGTTTACCTGCTGGTGTCGAGGGAGACCAGACTACAGAGGTAAAGAGTGAGTTTACCTGCTGGTGGTGAAGGAGACCAGACTACAGAGGTAAAGAGGGAGTTTACCTGCTGGTGGGGAGGGAGACCAGACTACAGAGGTAAAGAGGGAGTTTACCTGCTGGTGGTGAAGGAGACCAGACTACAGAGGGAGTTTACCTGCTGGTGGTGAAGGAGACCAGACTACAGGGGTAAAGAGGGAGTTTACCTGCTGGTGGTGAAGGAGACCAGACTACATAGGTAAAAGGGAGTTTACCTGCTGGTGGTGAAGGAGAACAGACTACAGAGGTAAAGAGGGAGTTTACCTGCTGGTGGTGAAGGAGACCAGAATACAGAGGGAGTTTACCTGCTGGTGGTGAAGGAGACCAGACTACAGAGGTTAAAGAGGGAGTTTACCTGCTGGTGGGGAAGGAGACCAGACTACAGAGGTAAAGAGGAGTTTACCTGCTGGTGGTGAAGGAGACCAGACTACAGAGGGAGTTTACCTGCTGGTGGTGAAGGAGACCAGACTACAGGGTAAAGAGGGAGTTTACCTGCTGGTGGTGAAGGAGACCAGACTACAGAGGTAAAAGGGAATTTACCTGCTGGTGGTGAAGGAGACCAGACTACAGAGGTAAAGAGGGAGTTTACCTGCTGGTGGTGAAGGAGACCAGACTACAGGGGTAAAGAGGGAGTTTACCTGCTGGTGGTGAAGGAGACCAGACTACAGAGGTAAAAGGGAGTTTACCTGCTGGTGGTGAAGGAGACCAGACTACAGAGGTAAAGAGGGAGTTTACCTGCTGGTGGTGAAGGAGACCAGACTACAGAGGGAGTTTACCTGCTGGTGGTGGTGAAGGAGACCAGTGGTGAAGGAGACCAGACTACAGAGGTAAAGAGGGAGTTTACCTGCTGGTGGTGAAGGAGACCAGACTACAGAGATAAAGAGGGAGTTTACCTGCTGGTGGTGAAGGAGACCAGACTACAGAGGGAGTTTACCTGCTGGTGGTGAAGGAGACCAGACTACAGAGGTAAAGAGGGAGTTTACCTGCTGGTGGTGAAGGAGACCAGACTACAGAGGTAAAGAGGGAGTTTACCTGCTGGTGGTGAAGGAGACCAGACTACAGAGGTAAAGAGGGAGTTTACCTGCTGGTGGGGAAGGAGACCAGACTACAGGGATAAAGAGACTACAGAGGGAGTTTACCTGCTGGTGGGGAAGGAGACCAGACTACAGAGGTAAAGAGGGAGTTTACCTGCTGGTGGTGAAGGAGACCAGACTACAGAGGTAAATAGGGAGTTTACCTGCTGGTGGTGAAGGAGACCAGGCTAAAGAGGAGTTTACCTGCTGGTGGTGAAGGAGACCAAATTACAGAGGTAAAGAGGGAGTTTACCTGCTGGTGGTGAAGGAGACCAGACTACAGAGGTGAAGGAAAGAGGAAGTTTACCTGCTGGTGGTGAGGGAGACCAGACTACAGAGGTAAAGAGGGAGTTTACCTGCTGGTGGTGAAGGAGACCAGACTACAGAGGGAGTTTACCTGCTGGTGGTGAAGGAGACCAGACTACAGGGGTAAAAGGGAATTTACCTGCTGGGGGTGAAGGAGAACAGACTACAGAGGTAAAGAGGGAGTTTACCTGCTGGTGGTGAAGGAGACCAGACTACAGAGGGAGTTTACCTGGTGGTGGTGAAGGAGACCAGACCAGAGAGGTAAAGAGGGAGTTTACATGCTGGTGGTGAAGGAGACCAGACTACAGAGGTAAAGAGGGAGTTTACCTGCTGGTGGTGAAGGAGACCAGACTTCAGAGGTAAAGAGGGAGTTTACCTGCTGGTGGTGAAGGAGACCAGACTACAGAGGGAGTTTACCTGCTGGTGGTGAAGGAGACCAGACTACAGCGGTAAAGAGGGAGTTTACCTGCTTGTGGGGAAGGAGACCAGACTACAGAGTTAAAGAGGGAGTTTACCTGCTGGTGGGGAAGGAGACCAGACTACAGAGGTAAAGAGGGAGTTTACCTGCTGGTGGGAAAGGAGACCAGACTACAGATGTAAAGAGGGAGTTTACCTGCTGGTGGGAAAGGAGACCAGACTACAGAGGTAAAGAGGGAGTTTACCTGCTGGTGGTGAAGGAGACCAGACGACAGAGGGAGTTTACCTGCTGGTGGTGAAGGAGACCAGACTACAGAGGTAAAGAGGGAGTTTACCTGCTGGTGTCGAGGGAGACCAGACTACAGAGGTAAAGAGTGAGTTTATCTGCTGGTGGTGAAGGAGACCAGACTACAAAGGTAAAGAGGGAGTTTACCTGCTGGTGGGGAGGGAGACCAGACTACAGAGGTAAAGAGGGAGTTTACCTGCTGGTGCAGAAGGAGACCAGACTACAGAGGGAGTTTACCTGCTGGTGGTGAAGGAGACCAGACTACAGGGGTAAAGAGGGAGTTTACCTGCTGGTGGTGAAGGAGACCAGACTACATAGGTAAAAGGGAATTTACCTGCTGGGGGTGAAGGAGAACAGACTACAGAGGTAAAGAGGGAGTTTACCTGCTGGTGGTGAAGGAGACCAGAATACAGAGGGAGTTTACCTGCTGCTGGTGAAGGAGATCAGACTATAGAGGTTAAGAGGGAGTTTACCTGCTGGTGGGGAGGGAGACCAGACTACAGAGGTAAAGAGGGAGTTTACCTGCTGGTGCAGAAGGAGACCAGACTACAGAGGGAGTTTACCTGCTGGTGGTGAAGGAGACCAGACTACAGGGGTAAAGAGGGAGTTTACCTGCTGGTGGTGAAGGAGACCAGACTACATAGGTAAAAGGGAATTTACCTGCTTGGGGTGAAGGAGAACAGACTACAGAGGTAAAGAGGGAGTTTACCTGCTGGTGGTGAAGGAGACCAGACTACAGAGGGAGTTTACTGCTGGTGGTGGTGAAGGAGACCAGACCAGAGGTAAAGAGGGAGTTTACATGCTGGTGGTGAAGGAGACCAGACTACAGAGGTAAAGAGGAGTTTACCTGCTGGTGGTGAAGGAGACCAGACTTCAGAGGTAAAGAGGGAGTTTACCTGCTGGTGGTGAAGGAGACCAGACTACAGAGGGAGTTTACCTGCTGGTGGTGAAGGAGACCAGACTACAGCGGTAAAGAGGGAGTTTACCTGCTGGTGGTGAAGGAGACCAGACTACAGAGGTAAAGAGGGAGTTTACCTGCTGGTGGTGAAGGAGACCAGACTACAGAGGTAAAGAGGGAGTTTACCTGCTTGTGGGGAAGGAGACCAGACTACAGAGTTAAAGAGGGAGTTTACCTGCTGGTTGGGAAGGAGACCAGACTACAGAGGTAAAGAGGGAGTTTACCTGCTGGTGGGAAAGGAGACCAGACTACAGATGTAAAGAGGGAGTTTACCTGCTGGTGGGAAAGGAGACCAGACTACAGATGTAAAGAGGGAGTTTACCTGCTGGTGGTGAAGGAGACCAGACTACAGAGGGAGTTTACCTGCTGGTGGTGAAGGAGACCAGACTACAGGGATAAAGAGGGAGTTTACCTGCTGTTGGGGAAGGAGACCAGACTACAAAGGTAAAGAGGGAGTTTACCTGCTGGTGGTGAAGGAGACCAGACTACAGGGATAAATAGGGAGTTTACCTGCTGGTGGTGAAGGAGACCAGGCTAAAGAGTGAGTTTACCTGCTGGTGGTGAAGGAGACCAGACTACAGAGGTAAAGAGGGAGTTTACCTGCTGTTGGGGAAGGAGACCAGACTACAGAGGTAAAGAGGAAGTTTACCTGCTGGTGGTGAAGGAGACCAGACTACATAGGTAAAGAGGGAGTTTACCCAAAAGGGCTTTGAAGATAGACACATACAAATGTATCTTGGTGCATATAAAGTGAAGTCCAACCCACATTTTGTACAATGTGCAATGGTGGGTGAGTGACTTGGCATTTGTAATAAAGAGCAAGGATGCATGATAAATAGAGTCCAGTCTCTGTAAGACAGAGGAGGCTACATGATAAACAGAGTCCAGTAATGGATCCCCATTAGTTCCTGCCAAGGCAGCAGCTCCTCTTCCTGGGGTTTATTATGGATCCCCATTAGTTCCTGACAAGGCAGCAGCTACTCTTCCTGGGGTTTATTATGGATCCCCAGTAGTTCCTGCCAAGGCAGCAGCTACTGTCCTGGGGTTTATTATGGATCCCCATTAGTTCCTGCCAAGGCAGCAGCTACTCTTCCTGGGGTTTATTATGGATCCCCATTAGTTCCTACCAAGGCATCAGCTACTCTTCCTAGGGTTTATTATGCATCCCCATTAGTTCCTGCCAAGGCAGCAGCTACTCTTCCTTGGGTTTATTATGGATCCCCATTAGTTCCTGCCAAGGCAGCAGCTACTCTTCCTGGGGTTTATTATAGATCCCCATTAGTTCCTGCCAAGGCAGCAGCTACTCTTCCTGGGGTTTATTATGGATCCCCATTAGTTCCTGCCAAGGCAGCAGCTACTTGTCCTGGGGTTTATTATGGATCCCCATTAGTTCCTGCCAAGGCAGCAGCTACTCGTCCTGGGGTTTATTATAGATCCCCATAAGTTCCTGCCAAGGCAGCAGCTACTCTTCCTGGGGTTTATTATGGATCCCCATTAGTTCCTGCCAATGCAGCATTTACTTGTCCTGGGGTTTATTATGGATCCCCATTAGTTCCTGCCAAGGCAGCAGCTACTCTTCCTGGGGTTTATTATGGATCCCCATTAGTTCCTGCCAAGGCAGCAGCTACTCGTCCTGGGGTTTATTATGGATCCCCATTAGTTCCTGCCAAGGCATCAGCTACTCTTCCTTGGGTTTATTATGGATCCCCATTTGTTCCTGCCAAGGCAGCAGCTACTCTTCCTGAGGTTTATTATGGATTCCTTTTAGTTCCTGTCAAGGCAGCAGCTACTCTTCCTTGGGTTTATTATGTATCCCTATTAGTTCCTGCCAAGGCAGCAACTACTCTTCCTGAGTGTTTATTATGGATCCCTATTAGTTCCTTCCAAGGCAGCAGCTACTCTTCCTGGGGTTTAATAAGGATTCCTTTTAGTTCCTACCAAGGTATCAGCGACTCTTCCTGGGGTTTATTATGGATCCCGATTAGTTCCTGTCAAGGCAGAAGCTAATCTTCCTGGGGTTTATTATGGATCCCCATTAGTTCCTGCCAAGGCATCAGCTACTCTTCCTAGGGTTTATTATGGATCCCCATTAGTTCCTGCCAAGGCAGCAGCTACTCTTCCTTGGGTTTATTATGGATCCCCATTTGTTCCTGCCAAGGCAGCAGCTACTCTTCCTGGGGTTTATTATAGATCCCCATTAGTTCCTGCCAAGGCAGCAGCTACTCTTCCTGGGGTTTATTATGGATCCCCATTAGTTCCTGCCAAGGCAGCAGCTACTCGTCCTGGGGTTTATTATAGATCCCCATTAGTTCCTGCCAAGGCAGCAGCTACTCTTCCTGGGGTTTATTATGGATCCCCATTAGTTCCTGCCAAGGCAGCAGCTACTTGTCCTGGGGTTTATTATGGATCCCCATTAGTTCCTGCCAAGGCAGCAGCTACTCTTCCTGGGGTTTATTATGGATCCCCATTAGTTCCTGCCAAGGCAGCAGCTACTCGTCCTGGGGTTTATTATAGATCCCCATTAGTTCCTGCCAAGGCAGCAGCTACTCTTCCTGGGGTTTATTATGGATCTCCATTAGTTCCTGCCAAGGCAGCAGCTACTTTCCTGGGGTTTATTATGGATCCCCATTAGTTCCTGCCAAGGCATCAGCTACTCTTCCTTGGGTTTATTATGGATCCCCATTTGTTCCTGCCAAGGCAGCAGCTACTCTTCCTGGGGTTTATTATGGATTCCTTTTAGTTCCTGTCAAGGCAGCAGCTACTCTTCCTTGGGGTTATTATGGATCCCTATTAGTTCCTGCCAAGGCAGCAACTACTCTTCCTGAGTGTTTATTATGGATCCCTATTAGTTCCTTCCAAGGCAGCAGCTACTCTTCCTGGGGTTTAATATGGATTCCTTTAGTTCCTACCAAGGTATCAGCGACTCTTCCTGGGGTTTATTATGGATCCCGATTAGTTCCTGTCAAGGCAGAACCTTTCTGGGGTGTCTTATGGATCCCCATTTGTTCCTGTCAAGGCAGCAGCTACTCTTCCTGGGGTTTATTATGGGTCCCCATGTTTCATGCCAAGGCAGCAGCTACTCTTCCTGGGGTCCAAACATATTGAAGCACTTACATTACATACAAAACAAGAGATTAAACAGTACATCATATGACCTTATTACACCACTACATATCTACAATACAAAATGTTTAATACCACCATACAAAAGTATTACAAAGAATGTATATGCATCTGTCTGTACCTTTGTGTGTGTGTCTTCACAGCCCCCGCTGTTCCATAAGGTGGATTTTTACCTGTTTTTTAAATCTGTTTCTACTGCTTGCATCAGTTACCTGATGTGGAACACAGTACCATGTAGTCATGGCTCTATGTAGTACTGTGGAATAGAGTTCCATGTAGTCATGGCTATATGTAGTACTGTGGAATAGAGTTCCATGTAGTCATGGCTCTATGTAGTACTGTGGAATAGAGTTCCATGTAGTCATGGCTCTATGTAGTACTGTGGAATAGAGTTCCATGTAGTCATGGCTCTATGTAGTACTGTGGAACAGAGTACCATGTAGTCATGGCTCTATGTAGTACTGTGCACCTCCCATCGTCTGTTCTGGACTTGGGGACTGAAGAGACCTCTGGTGGCATGTCTTGTGGGTGGGGTATGCTTGGGTGTCTGAGCTGTGTGCTAGTAGTTAAAACAGACCTCTGGTGGCATGTCTTGTGGGTGGAGTATGCTTGGGTGTCTGAACTGTGTGCTAGTAGTTAAAACAGACAGCTTGGTGCATTCAACATAAACTTCTCATAAATACAAGTTGTGATGAAGTCAATCTCTCCTCCACTTTGAGGAGAGAAGAACGCAGGTCACAGAAAAAGTTAGTTTTATTTTCAGTGAGACAATTGCAATACCAAAGACACAACAGGATGGCTTTCCAAGAGGTGTTGAGTGTTCCTGAAGGCTCTCTTCTTAGTCCTTACTTAAATTTGCTTGAAAATCAAAGACAAGGTTTGAACATTGCTGTCTATCAATGATTCCCAACACAGTTTTTGAGCTTGAGCAATTTTGACAAAAACTAAGGATATGTGTTGCCCTAAGAGTTGTGCAAAGTTGGTAAAAACTTACTCAAAATTTGTGTCCCCATGAGTGACAGAACACTGAGCCTATCACGGGTCAACTAGAGAACATAACCAACCCTTACGCTCCGCATTATCTGCTGGCTGCCCCTCCACCACAGGAGGCCCTGAGCAAGGCTGAAACACCTGCATGTTGGAGCTGCCATACTCAACAAAGAGTCTTGTCTTTATTATTTATTTATACGTCTTTATTAACTCTTTCTTTTGTACATTGTTTGCAAACTGATATGTGATAAAATAACATTAAAAAAAGGCAAAACATATATATTGTTTTTACTAAACAGGTGGGGCTCAAAACAGATGTGGCACTGATGGTACATACAGCATTGAAACATTACCATACAGCGATTCACCATAGTTTAATATACATGGTAATCAGTGGGGATTTTAGCATGTAAATCTTGGTGGGGCAAACTCCCTAAAACATGTTTTAGATGCCAGCAAAGCCACTACACAACACAACACTAAACAATGCATTAATTACACTATAACGGTGACAAACGGTGCCCACAAACTGTTAGGGCCTACATGGAGCTGTTAGGGCCTACATGGAGCTGTTAGGGCCTACATAAAGCTGGTAGGGCCTACATGGATCTGTCAGGGCCTACTGTTAGGGTACAGAGCTGTTCTACATGGAGCTGTGCCTACATAAAGCTGTTAGGGCCTACAACTTACACAGTCATGGTGGCGTAGCCTACATAAAGCTGTTAGGGCCACATGGATCAGGAAGATCGATCGGAGTACCGCAAACCAAGTGGTTGTGAGTTCAAAGCCCAGGAGAGGACATGTTGAATAATCATTTCAGGGTAAATGAAAATGTAATCATGTTTGTCAGTTGAAAATACTGTATGTTGTAAGAACTGTGTGTGAGTCCCTGACTGACAGGCAAAGAGCTATGAATGGGTCAACGGTTCACCAATCAGAGCCTTGATGGGCATGGCAACAGCATAAAGGTGTAATGAAATATCTTTTTAGGGGGGCATTTCTTTGGGAACAACAGGGGGACCATTGCTTTGGGAACGGCGGGGGGGGGGACATTTCTTTGGGAACGGCGACAACTGATACACAGAAATGTTCTTGCCACGTTCCCATGAAACGTTTCTGGAACATTAATATTGTGTATTCTGAGAACGTTGTAACCATGTTCTAGATAGGTTCTGTTTTACATTAAGCGAATGTTAATGTCAAATTGTAACACCAAAACATGCTATTAAAGGTTCTCAGAAGGTTTTTTGCTAACATAGATATAATGTCGCCCTAACTAAAAGAGAACTGGACACTCAAACAAAAGGCTAACACTTGTGGGGAACCCTATAACGTTATTTCTCCTTATGGTTAGCTGGGTTCATGTCCATCGTGGACTACTAACACACCTCTTGGACTACTAGCACCCCTTGTGGACTACTAACACCCCTCGTGGACTACTAACACCCCTCGTGGACTACTAACACACCTCTTGGACTACTAGCACCCCTTGTGGACTACTAACACACCTCTTGGACTACTAGCACCCCTTGTGGACAACTAACACACCTCTTGGACTACTGACATCCCTCGTGGACTACTAACACCCCTTGTGGACTACTAGCACCCCTCGTGGACTACTAACACCCCTCGTGGACTACTAGCACCCCTCGTGGACTACTAACACCCCTTGTGGACTACTAACACCCCTCGTGGACTACTAACACACCTCTTGGACTACTAGCACCCCTTGTGGACTACTAACACACCTCTTGGACTACTAGCACCCCTTGTGGACAACTAACACACCTCTTGGACTACTGACATCCCTCGTGGACTACTAACACCCCTTGTGGACTACTAGCACCCCTCGTGGACTACTAACACCCCTCGTGGACTACTAGCACCCCTCGTGGACTACTAACACCCCTTGTGGACTACTAGCAAACCTCGTGGACTACTAACACCCCTCGTGGACTACTAAGACCCCTCGAGGACTACTAACACCCCTCGTGGACTACTAACACCCCTCGTGGACTACTAGCACCCATCAGGGACTACTAATATCCATCAGGGACTACTAACACCAATCAGAGACTACTAATGCACATCAGGGACTACTAACACCCCTCGTGGACTACTAGTATCCATCAGGGACTACTAATATCCATCAGGGACTACCAACACCAATCAGGGACTACTAATGCCCATCAGGGACTACTAACACCCATCAGGGACTACTAATACCCATCAGGGATTACTAATATCCATCAGGGACTACTAATACCCATCAGGGACTACTGATACCCATCAGGGACTACTAACACCCATCAGGGACTACTAATATCCATCAGGGACTACTAATACCAATCAAGGACTACTAACACCAATCAGGGACTACTTACACCTATCAGGGACTACTATTACCCATCAGGGACTACTAATACCCATCAGGGACTACTAACACCCATCAGGGACTACTAATATCCATCAGGGACTACTAACACCAATCAGGGACTACTAGCACCCCTCGTGGACTACTAACACCCCTCGTGGACTACTAGCACCCCTCGTGGACTACTAACACCCCATGTGGACTACTAGCAACCCTCGTGGACTACTAAGACCCCTCGAGGACGACTAACACCCCTCGTGGACTACTAACACCCCTCGTGGACTACTAGCACCCATCAGGGACTACTAATATCCATCAGGGACTACTAACACCAATCAGGGACTACTAATGCCCATCCGGGACTACTAACACCCTTTGTGGACTACTAGTACCCATCAGGGACTACTAATATCCATCAGGGACTACCAACACCAATCAGGGACTACTAATGCCCATCAGGGACTACTAACACCCATCAGGGACTACTAATACCCATCAGGGATTACTAATATCCATCAGGGACTACTAATACCCATCAGGGACTACTGATACCCATCAGGGACTACTAACACCCATCAGGGACTATTAATATCCATCAGGGACTACTAATACCAATCAAGGACTACTAACACCAATCAGGGACTACTTACACCTATCAGGGACTACTATTACCCATCAGGGAATACTAATACCCATCAGGGACTACTAACACCCATCAGGGACTACTAATATCCATCAGGGACTACTAATACCCATCAGGGACTACTAACACCCTTCAGGGACTACTAACACCCTTCAGGGACTACTAACACCTATCGGGGACTACTAATACCCACCAGGGACTACTAATACCCACCAGGGACTACTAATACCCAACAGGGACTACTAACACCCATCAGGGACTACTAATACCCATCAGGGACTACTAATACCCATCAGGGACTACTAACACACTTCAGGGACTACTAACACCTATCAGGGACTACTAATGCCCATCCGGGACTACTAACACCCCTTGTGGACTACTAGTACCCATCAGGGACTACTAATATCCATCAGGGACTACCAACACCAATCAGGGACTACTAATGCCCATCAGGGACTACTAACACCCATCAGGGACCACTAATACCCATCAGAGATTACTAATATTCATCAGGGACTACTAATACCCATCAGGGACTACTGATACCCATCAGGGACCACTAACACCCATCAGGGACTACTAATATCCATCAGGGACTACTAATACCCATCAGGGACTACTAACACCCATCAGGGACTACTAACACCCATCAGGGACTACTATTATCCATCAGGGACTACTAATACCCATCAGGGACTACTAACACACATCAGGGACTACTAATATCCATCAGGGACTACAAACACCAATTAGGGACTACTAACACCCATCAGGGACTACTAACACCCACCAGGAACTACTAATACCCACCAGGGACTACTAACACCCATCACGGACTACTAATACCCATCAGGGACTACTAACACCCATCAGTGACAACTAACACCCATCAGGGACTACTAACACCCATCAGGGACTACTAATACCCATCAGGGACTACTAATACCCATCAGGGACTACTAACACCCATCAGGGACTACTAATACCCATCAGGGACTACTAACACCAATCAGGGACTACTAACACCCATCAGGGACGACTAATATCCATCAGGGACTACTAACACCCATCAGTGACTACTAACACCCATCAGGTACTACTAACACCCATCAGGGACTACTAATACCCATCAGGGACTACTAACACCCATCAGGGACTAGTAACACCCATCATGGACTACTAATACCCATCAGGGACTACTAATACCCATCAGGGAATACTAACACCCATCAGGGACTACTAATACCCATCAGGGTCTACTAACACCCATCAGGGATTACTAACACCCATCAGGGACTACTAATACCCATCAGGGACTACTAATGCCCATCAGGGACTACTAATACCCATAAGGGTCTACTAATACCCATCAGGGACTACTAACACCCATCAGGGACTACTAACACCTATCAGGGACTACTAATACCCATCAGGGTCTAGTAACACCCTTCAGGGACTACTAACACCTATCAGGGACTACTAACACCTATCAGGGACTACTAATACCCACCAGGGACTACTAATACCCACCAGGGACTACTAATACCCATCAGGGACTACTGACACCCATCAGGGACTACTAATACCCATCAGGGACTACTAATACCCATCAGGGACTACTAACACCCATCAGGGACTACTAATACCCATCAGGGACTACTAACACCAATCAGGGACTACTAACACCCATCAGGGACTACTAATATCCATCAGGGACTACTAACACCAATCAGGGATTACTAACACCCATCAGGGACTACTAACACCCATCAGGGACTACTAATACCCACCAGGGACTACTAACACCCATCAGGGACTACTAATACCCATCAGGGACTACTAACACCCATCAGGGACTACTAACACCCATCAAGGACTACTAATACCCATCAGGGACTACTAACACCCATCAGGGACTACTAATACCCATCAGGGACTACTAATGCCCATCAGGGACTACTAACACCCATCAGGGACTACTAATACCCATCAGGGACTACTAATGCCCATCAGGGACTACTAATACCCATCAGGGACTACTAATACCCATCAGGGACTACTAACACCTATCAGGGACTACTAATACCAATCAGGGACTACTACACCCATCAGAGACTACTAACACCCATCAGGGACTACTAACACCCATCAGGGACTACTAATACCCATCAGGGACTACTAACACCCATCAGGGACTACTTATACCCATCAGGGACTACTAACACCCATCAGGGACTACTAATACCCATCAGGGACTACTAACACCCATCAGGGACTACTAACACCTATCAGGGACTACTAATACCCATCAGGGACTACTAACACCCTTCAGGGACTACTAACACATATCAGGGACTACTAATACCCACCAGGGACTACTAACACCCATCAGGGACTAATAAAACCTATACGGGACTACTAATACCCATCAGGGACTACTAACACCCATCAGGGACTACTAACACCTATCTTGGACTACTAATACCCATCAGGGACTACTAACACCCTTCAGGGACTACTAACACCCATCAGGGACTACTAATACCCATCAGGGACTACTAACACCCTTCAGGGACTACTAACACCTATCAGGGACTACTAATACCCACCAGGGACTACTAACACCCATCAGGGACTACTAACACCTATCAGGGACTACTAATACCCATCAGGGACTACTAACACCCTTCAGGGACTACTAACACCTATCAGGGACTACTAATACCCACCAGGGACTACTAATACCCACCAGGGACTACTAATACCCATCAGGGACTACTAACACCCTTCAGGGACTACTAACACCCTTCAGGGACTACTAACACCTATCAGGGACTACTAATACCCATCAGGGACTACTAACACCTATCAGGGACTACTAATACCCATCAGGGACTACTAACACCCTTCAGGGACTACTAACACCCTTCAGGGACTACTAACACCTATCGGGGACTACTAATACCCACCAGGGACTACTAATACCCACCAGGAACTACTAATACCCATCAGGGACTACTAACACACTTCAGGGACTACTAACACCTATCAGGAACTACTAATACCCATCAGGGACTACTAACACCTATCAGGGACTACTAATACCCATCAGGGACTACTAACACCCATCAGGGACTACTAATACCCATCAGGGACTACTAAAACCCATCCGTGACTACTAACACCCATCAGGGACTACTAACACCCATCAGGGACTACTAATACCCATCAGGGACTACTAATACCCATCAGGGACTACTAACACCCATCAGGGACTACTAATACCCATCAGGGACTACTAACACCAATCAGGGACTACTAACACCCATCAGGGACTACTAATATCCATCAGGGACTACTAACACCAATCAGGGATTACTAACACCCATCAGGGACTACTAACACCCATCGGGGACTACTAATACCCACCAGGGACTACTAACACCCATCAGGGACTACTAATACCCATCAGGGACTACTAACACCCATCAGGGACTACTAACACCCATCAAGGAAAACTAATACCCATCAGGGACTACTAACACCCATCAGGGACTAGTAACACCCATCATGGACTACTAATTCCCATCAGGGACTACTAATACCCATCAGGGACTACTAACACCCATCAGGGACCACTAATACCCATCAGGGTCTACTAACACCCATCAGGGACTACTAACACCCATCAGCGACTACTAATACCCATCAGGGACTACTAATGCCCATCAGGGACTACTAATACCCATCAGGGTCTACTAATACCCATCAGGGACTACTAACACCCATCAGGGACTACTAATACCCATCAGGGACTACTAATGCCCATCAGGGACTACTAATACCCATCAGGGACTACTAATACCCATCAGGGACTACTAACACCTATCAGGGACTACTAATACCAATCAGGGACTACTACACCCATCAGAGACTACTAACACCCATCAGGGACTACTAACACCCATCAGGGACTACTAATACCCATCAGGGACTACTAACACCCATCAGGGACTACTTATACCCATCAGGGACTACTAACACCCATCAGGGACTACTAATACCCATCAGGAACTACTAACACCCATCAGGGACTACTAACACCTATCAGGGACTACTAATACCCATCAGGGACTACTAACACCCTTCAGGGACTACTAACACATATCAGGGACTACTAATACCCACCAGGGACTACTAACACCCATCAGGGACTACTAACACCTATAAGGGACTACTAATACCCATCAGGGACTACTAACACCCATCAGGGACTACTAACACCTATCAGGGACTACTAATACCCATCAGGGACTACTAACACCCTTCAGGGACTACTAACACCTATCAGGGACTACTAATACCCACCAGGGACTACTAACACCCATCAGGGATTACTAACACCTATCAGGGACTACTAATACCCATCAGGGACTACTGACACCCTTCAGGGACTACTAACACCCATCAGGGACTACTATTATCCATCAAGGACTACTAACACCCTTCAGGGACTACTAACACCTATCAGGGACTACTAATACCCATCAGGGACTACTAACACCCATCAGTGACTACTAACACCTATCAGGGACTACTACTACCCATCAGGGACTACTAACACCCTTCAGGGACTACTAACACCCATCAGGGACTACTATTATCCATCAAGGACTACTAACACCCTTCAGGGACTACTAACACCTATCAGGGACTACTAATACCCACCAGGGACTACTAACACCCATCAGGGACTACTAACACCTATCAGGGACTACTAATACCCATCAGGGACTACTAACACCCATCAGTGACTACTAACACCTATCAGGGACTACTAATACCCATCAGGGACTACTAACACCCTTCAGGGACTACTAACACCCATCAGGGACTACTATTATCCATCAAGGACTACTAACACCCTTCAGGGACTACTAACACCTATCAGGGACTACTAATACCCATCAGGGACTACTAACACCTATCAGGGACTACTAATACCCATCAGGGACTACTAATACCCTTCAGGGACTACTAACACCTATCAGGGACTACTAATACCCACCAGAGACTACTAATATCATAGAAATGTGGAACTAGTAAGTGTATGAACTTATGCTCATTTTCCAAAACATGCAGCAAAATTTGATTTGCACAGGCCGCTCAACTCACTCACAAACACCTCGACACCAAACCATGCAAACGCAACCACATGCCCACACAGCAGTAATCTTGACAATGTAAACAAATGGGAAAGCTTTACTGGTGTGTGCGCCATTAAATTGATTGCCCACACCACCCCGAAGTTCACATTTTCACGTCTATCACCCTATATTTCTACATATTGTTGTTTTTCATTCCAGCCCTTGATGTATGGGACCAGGGGGCGCTAGGAGCGCTATACGAGGAGAAGCCACACATACCTACACCTGGCTGAGGTAGAGGGAGACTTGGTCTGCAGGGTGATATTATCCAGAGTCCCACTCTGGTAGGAGTCTGAGGGAAGTCTGGACCTGGTCCAGAGACAGACAGCCTGGTCCCGACGGTGAAAGGTCGGACCTCCCTGACGATGGTCAGCACCAACCCAGCGGTACGAAACAGTCCGATGTGTAAACATACAGTCTCATTCACCTGAATCTGGGCGCTTTGCTTTCCAGTCAGAAAAATACTACTGTCCAAGTAAGCTCTAATGAAATGTCTGAAACCTCCCCCACCCTCTCTTGTTCTCTCTCCCTCCGGCAGTATACAAGTGGAGTTTGAGAGAACAGAAAGGAAAGTGGAGGTCTTCTTTCTGAAAAGGAAGGAAAGCCAAAAGTGACTCAGTGAGAGTCAGCTGCTGGCTGATCCACCTTCTTGTGCATGTTAAGGAGACACAGCACACAGCCCAGGATGGCTTCTTTAGACTCCTGAGAGCTGATCCTGTCCCAGACGTATCTCAGCGCGGCTCCCACGTGGCTGAAGGTTGAGGACAGTGTCCTCCTGAGGAACTGGAGCAGGGATCCTATCAGTCTACTGGAGAGGAGGGTTCTGAGCAGGAGGAACACTGCAGGCATAATGCTGCTGAAACACCCTGACACACAGAGATAGATGAGAAGGAGGAAAACAGAGGGGAAGGAGAGGAAGGGGAAAAGAGCACGGGAATGAAGTCCCACCTCTCTGGGAGCGTGAGCGTGTCTTACTCTTCTCTCTCTCGCAGGATTCTCTCTCTCTCTCGCAGGGATTCTCTATCTCGCAGGGATCTCTCTCTCTCTCGCAGTGATCTCTCTCTCGCAGGGATTCTCTCTCTGCAGGGATTTTCTCTCGCAGGGATTCTCTCTCAGTGATCTCGCAGGGATTCTCTTGCAGGGATTCTCTCTCTCTCTCGCAGTGATTCTCTCTCTCTCGCAGGATTCTCTCTTGCAGGGATTTTCTCTCGCAGGGATTTCTCTCTCTCTCGCAGTGATTCTCTCTCTCTCGCAGGGATTCTCTGCAGGGATTTTCTCTTCGCAGGGATTCTCTCTCTTCGCAGGATTCTCTCTCTGCAGGGATCTCTCTTGCAGGGATTCTCTCTCACTTGCAGGGATTCTCTCTCTTGCAGGGATTCTGCTCTCTCTCGCAGGGATTCTCTCGCGGTAAACGAGTCCTACACCTGAAAGGCTTGTAGAATAAAAAGGCTTCAGCATGAGAGGGTACAGTAGATACAGCATGTCGTCCCTCCGTTCAAGAGTGAATGTGTCAACTCCAGCACTCTGTCTCCCCTATCCTCTTTTCCAGCTGTCCCCCAGCCACAGGTCCAGGAACAGTTGTCAGGAGGCTGTAGATGTATCAGGAGGCTGTTAGTGGCAGAGACAGCTGGCACTGTGCCTCACTACTTTGTAACATTTGGTCAATGTGAGGACATCACAGACAGAGCTGGGCTGTTGAACTCGGTGTACTAATCACAACAGAACAGATATCATGTGAACTTCACTAGCTACATGGAGTATTCGGAGTATTCAGCAGGGAGTGTGTGAACCGGATTTGAGACTGGTTCAGCCAGCAAGCAGACACTAGCTATCGAACGGCAACACGTTAGCTACAGTACCAATTACACTACCAATTACAGAACCAACATTTCATAAATACTGATTCTACCACCACAAAACAGCTTAGCTAGATGTAGAATCAGGTAGTAAAGACTTGGTCATGAAGAGAAAACGTCAATATTAGCTACAGATTTGTCGTTTTTGGTAAGATCAGACTTGAGGATGGAAGGGGTTCAGTGGACGGTGTCACCGCGGTAATGTTTTTTTTAAATGTTACGACAGCATTATCATATTGTAGCCAAACATCTTTTAGCGATCCCATGAGTGGTTGCAAGTTATCAGACAAATCAGTGCAGACAGACATCGCACTGACGTGAGACAATGGAGGCTGTAGATCTACCAGAAATCTGTTAGTGGGAGGATAGTGTTGGGTCTGACCCCTTTACCCCTGTCCCTAGATGGTTAGATCAAATCATTGCAGGGGCTGCTGGCAGATGGTCTGGCTATTTGGAATGACAGAAGGGGGACAGGCTGTTGAGTTGACAGCACAGCAGAGGAGAGGAGTGGGGCAGGAAAGGAGAGGAGAGAGGAGAGGAGAGGAGAGGAGAGAGGGAGGGAGGTAGGAGAGGAGAGGAGAGGAGAGGGAGAGGGAGGAGAGGAGGAGGAGGGGGAAGGAGAGGGAGAGGAGAGGGAGAGGAGAGGGAGAGGAGAGGAGAGGAGAGGAAAGAGTGGGGCGGGAGGGAGGAGAGGTGAGTGGGCGGGAGGGGGGAGGGAGAAAGGTGAGCGGGAGGGAGAGGGGGAGGGGGGAGAAAGAGGGGGCGGGAGGGGGGGAGAGGAGAGGGGGAGAGGGAGTGGGGAGAGGAGAGGGAGAGGGGAGAGGGAGGGAGGGAGGGAGGAGAGGGAGGGGAGGGAGGGAGGGAGGGAGGGAGGGGAGGGAGGGAGGGGGGAGGGAGGGAGGGAGGGAGGGAGGGAGGGAGGGAGGGAGGGGGAGGGAGGGAGGGAGGGAGGGAGGGAGGGAGGGAGGGGCGGAGAGGAGAGGGGAGAGGGAGGGAGGGAGAGGGGAGAAGGAGGGAGGAGAGAGTGGGGCAGGGGCGGGAGAGGAGAGGGAGAGGAGTGGGGCGGGGCAGGAGGAGAGGGGAGAGGGAGGGGGAGAGGGAGAGGAGGAGAGGGAGGGAGGGAGAGGAGTGGGGGAGAGGGAGGGAGGAGAGAGGAGGGGCGGGGAGAGGAGAGGGGAGGGAGGGAGGAGAGGGGGAGAGGGAGGGAGGAGAGGAGTGGGGTGGGAGAGGAGGGAGGAAGGAGAGGGGGGAGGGAGGGAGGAGAGGGAGTGGGGCGGGAAGGAGGGGAGAGGGAGGGAGGAGAGGAGTGGGGCGGGAGAGGAGAGGGAGAGAGAGAGGGAGGAGGGGTGGGGAGGGAGAGGAGAGAGGGAGAGGGGGAGAGGGAGGAGAGGAGTGGGGCGGGAGAGGAGAGAGGGAGGGAGGAACTGGTGACAAAGTGGATGAAAACATGCTGATTCAGAACCTTTTTGAAATATAGTTTTGCCATTCTGATTTTGACAATTTATACTTTTATTTTATATGAATCATGTTTTACGAAAAATGTGATTTCCAGTAACTAGTAATTGCTTGGTCCTCGCCTGGTAGAAACCAATAGCAACTTGGTCATCGCCTGGTAGGAACCAATAGCAGCTTGGTCATCGCCTGGTAGGAACCAGAAGCAGCTTGGTCCTCGCCTGGTAGGAACCAATAGCAGCTTGGTCCTCATCTGGTAGGAACAAATAGCAGCTTGGTCCTCGCCTGGTAGGAACCATTAACAGCTTGGTCATTGCCAGAAAGGTACCAATAGCAGCTTGGTCATCGCCTGGTAGGAACCAATAGCAGCTTGGTCCTCACCTGGTAGGAACCAGAAGCAGCTTGGTCATCGCCTGGTAGGAACTAATAGCAGCTTGGTCCTCGCCTGGTAGGAACCAATAGCAGCTTGGTCATCACCTGGTAGGAACCAATAGCAGCTTGGTCATCGCCTGGTAGGAACCAATAGCAGCTTGGTCATCGCCTGGTAGGAACCAGAAACACCTTGGTCATCGCCTGGTAGGAACCAATAGCAGCTTGGTCCTCGCCTGGTAGGAACCAATAGCAGCTTGGTCATCGCCTGGTAGGAACCAATAGCAGCTTGGTCCTTGCCTGGTAGGTACCAATAGAAGCTTGGTCCTCACCTGGTAGGAACCAATAGCAGCTTGGTCATTGCCTGGTAGGAACCAGGAGCAGCTTGGTCATCGCCTGGTAGGAACCAATAGCAGCTTGGTCCTCGCCTGGTAGGAACCAATAGCAGCTTGGTCATCGCCTGGTAGGAACCAATAGCAGCTTGGTCATCGCCTGGTAGGAACCAGAAGCAGCTTGGTCATCGCCTGGTAGGAACCAATAGCAGCTTGGTCAATGCCTGGTAGGAACCAGAAGCAGCTTGGTCATCGCCTGGTAGGAACCAGAAGCAGCTTGGTCCTCGCCTGGTAGGAACCAATAGCAGCTTGGTCCTCGTCTGGTAGGAACCAATAGCAGCTTGGTCATCGCCTGGTGGGAACCAAAAGCAGCTTGGTCATCGCCTGGTAGGAACCAATAGCAGCTTGGTCATCTTCTGGTAGGAACAAGAAGCAGCTTGGTCATCGCCTGGTAGGAACCAATAGCAGCTTGGTCCTCGCCTGGTAGGAACCAATAGCATCTTGGTCATCGCCTGGTAGGAACCAGAAGCAGCTTGGTCCTCGCCCTGTAGGAACCAATAGCAGCTTGGTCCTCGCCTGGAAGCAACCAATAGCAGCTTGGTCATCGACTGATAGGAACCAATAGCAGCTTGGTCATCGCCTGGTAGGAACCAATAGCAGCTTGGTCATCGCCTGGTAGGAACCAGAAGCAGCTTGGTCATCGCCTGGTAGGAACCAATAGCAGCTTGGTCAATGCCTGGTAGGAACCAATAGCAGCTTGGTCCTCGCCTGGTAGGAACCAATAGCAGCTTGGTCATCGCCTGGTAGGAACCAATAGCAGCTTGGTCAATGCCTGGTAGGAACCAGAAGCAGCTTGGTCATCGCCTGGTAGGAACCAATAGCAGCTTGGTCAATGCCTGGTAGGAACCAGAAGCAGCTTGGTCATCGCCTGGTAGGAACCAGAAGCAGCTTGGTCCTCGCCTGGTAGGAACCAATAGCAGCTTGGTCCTCGTCTGGTAGGAACCAATAGCAGCTTGGTCATCGCCTGGTGGGAACCAAAAGCAGCTTGGTCATCGCCTGGTAGGAACCAATAGCAGCTTGGTCATCTTCTGGTAGGAACAAGAAGCAGCTTGGTCATCGCCTGGTAGGAACCAATAGCAGCTTGGTCGCCTGGTAGGAACCAATAGCATCTTGGTCATCGCCTGGTAGGAACCAGAAGCAGCTTGGTCCTCGCCCTGTAGGAACCAATAGCAGCTTGGTCCTCGCCTGGAAGCAACCAATAGCAGCTTGGTCATCGACTGGTAGGAACCAATAGCAGCTTGGTCATCGCCTGGTAGGAACCAATAGCAGCTTGGTCATCGCCTGGTAGGTACCAATAAAAGCTTGGTCCTCACCTGGTAGGAACCAATAGCAGCTTGGTCATTGCTTAGGCCTGGTAGGAACCAGAAGCAGCTTGGTCCTCGCCCTCAGCTTGGTAGGAACCAATAGCAGCTTGGTCCTCGCCTGGAAGCAACCAATAGCAGCTTGGTCATCGACTGGTAGGAACCAATAGCAGCTTGGTCATCGCCTGGTAGGAACCAATAGCAGCTTGGTCATCGCCTGGTAGGAACCAATAGCAGCTTGGTCCTCGCCTGGTAGGAACCAATAGCAGCTTGGTCATCGCCTGGTATGAACCAATAGCAGCTTGGCCCTCGCCTGGTAGGAACCAATAGCAGCTTGGTCATTGCCTGGTAGGATCCAGAAGCAGCTTGGTCCTCACCTGGTAGGAACCAATAGCAGCTTGGTCCTCACCTGGTAGGAACCAATTGCAGCTTGGTCATCGCCTGGTAGGAACCTATAGCAGCTTGGTCATCGCCTGGTAGGAACCAGAAGCAACTTGGTCCTTGCCTGGTAGGAACCAATAGCAGCTTGGTCATGGCCTGGTAGGAACCAATAGCAGCTTGTTCATCGCCTGGTTTGAACCAATAGCAGCTTGGTCCTCGCCTGGTAGGAACCAATAGCAGCTTGGCCCTCGCCTGGTATGAACCAATAGCAGCTTGGTCCTCGCCTGGTAGGAACCAATAGCAGCTTTGTCCTCACCTGGTAGGAACCAATAGCAGCTTGGTCCTCACCTGGTAGGAACCAATAGCAGCTTTGTCCTCGCCTGGTAGGAACCAATAGCAGCTTGGTCATCGCCTGGTAGGAACCAATAGCAGCTTGTTCATCGCCTGGTTTGAACCAATAGCAGCTTGGTCCTCGCTTGGTTGGAACCAATAGCAGCTTGGCCCTCGCCTGGTAGGAACCAATAGCAGCTTGGTCCTCGCCTGGTAGGAACCAATAGCAGCTTTGTCCTCACCTGGTAGGAACCAATAGCAGCTTGGCCCTCGCCTGGTAGGAACCAATAGCAGCTTGGTCCTCGCCTGGTAGGAACCAATAGCAGCTTTGTCCTCGCCTGGTAGGAACCAATAGCAGCTTTGTCCTCACCTGGTAGGAACCAATAGCAGCTTGGCCCTCGCCTGGTAGGAACCAATAGCAGCTTGGTCCTCGCCTGGTAGGAACCAATAGCAGCTTGGTCCTCGCCTGGTAGGAACCAATAGCAGCTTGGTCCTCGCCTGGTAGGAACCAATAGCAGCTTTGTCCTCACCTGGTAGGAACCAATAGCAGCTTGGCCCTCGCCTGGTAGGAACCAATAGCAGCTTGGTCCTCGCCTGGTAGGAACCAATAGCAGCTTTGTCCTCGCCTGGTAGGAACCAATAGCAGCTTGGTCCTCACCTGGTAGGAACCAATAGCAGCTTTGTCCTCGCCTGGTAGGAACCAATAGCAGCTTGGTCATCGCCTGGTAGGAACCAATAGCAGCTTGTTCATCGCCTGGTTTGAACCAATAGCAGCTTGGTCCTCGCCTGGTAGGAACCAATAGCAGCTTGGCCCTCGCCTGGTAGGAACCAATAGCAGCTTGGTCCTCGCCTGGTAGGAACCAATAGCAGCTTTGTCCTCACCTGGTAGGAACCAATAGCAGCTTGGCCCTCGCCTGGTAGGAACCAATAGCAGCTTGGTCCTCGCCTGGTAGGAACCAATAGCAGCTTTGTCCTCGCCTGTTAGGAACCAATAGCAGCTTGGTCCTCGCCTGGTAGGAACCAATAGCAGCTTGGTCCTCGCCTGGTAGGAACCAATAGCAGCTTTGTCCTCGCCTGGTAGGAACCAATAGCAGCTTGGTCATCGACCATACGGCTGTTTGCTCCTTGGATCTAACATGGTTAATGAGGCTTTTAAAAAAGGTCTGGTTTTGTGACGAAGTCATCTTTGGAAGAAGTTTACTGTGCTGCAGCTTGAAATTGGAGATACTGTAGACTCCGAACAGTGAGGGGTAGTGGGCGGTTCCTGGGTTTACAGCAGTGGTTCTCAAAATATGGGTCGCGACCCCATGTGGGGTATAGCAGGAGAATTTCCAAAATCCTGAAGAAATATACAGTAGGGTAAAAAAGTTTTTAGTCAGTCACCAATTGTGGACAGTACTCCCGTCTCCTGCCTGGTCCTTTCTCCACAACACAAATATTACACCCACGTCCCTGCAGGAGGCCTTTTGCCTTTTGGTAGGCCGTCCATTGTAAATAAGTATTTGTTCTTAACTGACTTGCCTAGTTAAGTAAATAAAAATACTACAAGTTATTTGTCCCTCGCCAATCAAAATAAACCACATTATTTTTCACATTTTAAATAGCAGCATGCTGCTAGTGTTGTTGCCAGCTCGCCAGCACAAAGTATATAATATAGCAAAGCTATGGAAAGATGAGATTTTCACAGGTGTTTTGCTCTCGGATGCACACAAGCCTGAAGGTAGCCCAGTTTAAAAAATGAATGGAATTAAATGGAAGCAGTTTAGAACCTTAAAAGGGGTTAAATATGGGTCTAAAGACTCAACACAAGAGATATTGAAAAATAGCTGTTGAAAAAGCCATATAATAAGGTAATGTGGTAACGCCTGTTGATCTGGCCAGTCTGAAGCTGAGCCCAGAGCCCGGCCATAGTATTTGCTTCGGGGACCGAGTGGCGCAGCGGTCTAAGGCACCGCATTGCAGTGCTAGTGGTGTCACTACAGACCCGTGTTTGATCACGGGCTGTATCACAACTGGCCCAGCGTCGTCCGGTTTAGGGGAGGGATTGCTCGAGGTAGGCCATCATTGTAAATAACAACTTGTTCTTAACTGACTTGCCGAGCAAAATAAAAGTTAAGTTATTATTATTATTTTTAAATATTTTGAGTCATGGGATGCATCCCAAATAGCACCCTATCCCGGGCACGAACCAGGGACCCTCTGCACACATAAACAACAGTCACCCTCGAAGCATCGTTACCCATCGCTCCACAAAAGCCACGGCCAGAGCAAGTGACATCACCGATTGAAACGCTATTTAGCGCGCACCACCGCTAACTAGCTAGCCGTTTCACATCCGTTACATACACATAAACAAGCAGAGAACCTGTTAAGCTTTCACATATGTTTCCTCTCCTCCTTCACCTCTATAAACAGATAAGTGTGGGTTGTATTTACACTGGTTGCCCTTTTCTCATGGTAACGGACCATCAATTCAAATCTTGCTGCTGTGATTGCACATAGTGGTATTTCGCTTAACAGATATTTGAGTTCATCAATGTTTAAATTGTTTTCAAATTCTTGGTGGGTCTGTGTAATCTGAGGGAAATATGTGTCTCTAATACATTGGGCAGGAGGTTAGGAAGTGCAGCTCAGTTTCCACCTCATTTTGTGAACAGTGAGCACATAGCTTGTCTTCTCTTGAGAGTCAGGTCTGCCTACGGCGGCCTTTCTCAATAGTAAGGCTATGCTCAATCAGTCTGTACATAGTCAAAGCTCTCCTTAAGTTTGGGTCAGTCACAGTGGTCATGCCACTCTCTGTTTAGCAACAGACAGCATTCCAGTTTGCTCTGTTTTTTGGTTGATGATTTCCAGTGTGTCAAGTAACTATCATTTAGCTTTCTTATAAGTTGGATGTGGCGGGCTGGGAGGTTGGCAGGACCCTAAGGGGCTGAGAGGCTTGTGAGGCAGATGGTGTGAAGACTGCACTAGGTTCAGGGGTATTTCTCTCTCTCTCTCTCCCTCTCAATATATCTTTCTTTCTCTCTTTCTCTATCAATTTCTCTCTCCCTTTTCTCTCTCTTGTTCTATCAATTTATCTTTTGTTCTCTCTCTCTTCTTTCTATCCATTTGTAGTGGTTTTCCTCCTCTTCATCCGAAGAGGAGAGGCGAGAAGGATCGGAGGACCAATATGCGGCGTGGTAAGTGTCCATGGTTGTTTATTTAAACACAAACTGAACATTCCATACAAAAACAATAAACGTACCGTGAATAACCAAAACCAGTACCGTGTGGTGTAAAACACAGACACGGAAACAATCACCCACAAACAAACAGTGAAACGCAGGCTACCTAAGTATGACTCTCAATCAGAGACAACTAACGACACCTGCCTCTGATTGAGAACCATACTAGGCCGAACACAAAAACAGCCTAGAAACACAAAACATAGAATGCCCACCCAACTCACGTACTGACCAATTCAAACAAACAAATAACACAAATACTAGGGTCAGAACGTGACACCATTTCTCTTTCTTTCCAACTCATCACCGGGGCACACTGCCTGCCCTCCAGGACATCTACATCTTCTGTTACATTTGTCTGTATTTATTGTGTGTGTGTGTGTGTGTGTGTGTGTGTGTGTGTGTGTGTGTGTGTGTGTGTGTGTGTGTGTGTGTGTACACACAGTACCGGTCAAAAGTTTGGACACTGACTCATTCAAGTGGTTTTCTTTATTTTTACTATTTTCTACATTGTAGAATAATAGTGAAGACATCAAAACTTTGAAATAACACATATAGAATCATGTAGTAACCAAAGAAGTTTGAAACAAATCCACATGTATTTTATATTTGAGATTCTTCACAGTAGCCACCGTTTGCCTTGATGACAGCTTTACACGCTCTTGGCATTCTCTCAACCAGCTTCATGAGGTAGTTTGAGCCAATCAGTTGTGTTGTAACTAGGTAGGGGTGGTATACAGAAGACAGCCCTTGTTATGTACTTGAGTGAAGACCCAAAAGCGGTTTTAACAGAAACAGAGTTCTTTTAATGAAAAAACAGGAATGGCATAGATCCTCTTCCGACGTTGTCAATGGCACAATAGAATACCCGCAGAGAGGGTGACAAATGAAACATAAAGTCCCTCTGATGAATAGCTGGGTAGCGGCGACAGGCTGCAGGTCGCTCTGGGTCGGTGCGGGTCACAGAGGAACGGTGGTAGCTGATCACACGTAGCATATGATGAACTGGACACGGTGCAAACAAAAGATAGTTAGTAGAGTACAGGATGCACCTGCCAGGCAGACTCCGACAGGATAGGACTAGGAGGAAGCAAACGAGACGATAGCTTGCTTCTGGCATGAGAAACACAAACGAGAATCTGACACCGAAAGTAGCAGGAACAGAGAGAGAAATAGAGACCTAATCAGAGGGAAAAAGGGAACAGGTGGGGAAAGGGTGAACGAGCTAGTTAGGGGGAGATGAGGAACAGCTGGAGAAGGAGAGAAAGAGAAGGTAACCTAATAAGACCAGCAGAGAGAGACAGAGTGAAGAGAAAGGACAGGAACAGACATAATAAGACATGACAGTACCCCCACTCACCGAGCGCCTCCTGGCGCACTCGAGGAGGAAACCTGGCGGCAACGGAGGAAATCATCGATCAGCGAACGGTCCAGCACGTCCCGAGAGGGAACCCAACTCCTCTCCTCAGGACCGTACCCCTCCCAATCCACTAGGTACTGATGACCACGGCCCCGAGGACGCATGTCCAAAATCTTACGAACCCTTTAGATAGGTGCGCCTCGACAAGGATGGGGGGGGAGGGACGAGCGGGGGCGCGAAGAACGGGCTTAACACAGGAGACATGGAAGACCGGGTGAACGCGACGAAGATATCGCGGGAGAAGAAGTCGCACTGCGACAGGATTAATGACTTGAGAAATACGGAACGGACCAATGAACCGCGGGGACAACTTGCGAGAAGCTGTCTTAAGGGGAAGGTTCTGAGTGGAGAGCCATACTCTCTGACCGCAACAATATCTAGGACTCTTGGTTCTATGCTTATTAGCGGCCCTCACAGTCTGCGCCCTATAACGGCAAAGTGCCGACCTGACCCCCTTCCAGGTGCGCTCGCAACGCTGGACAAAAGCCTGAGCGGAGGGAACGCAGGACTCGGCGAGCTGAGATGAGAACAGCGGAGGTTGGTACCCGAGGCTACTCTGAAAAGGAGATAGACCGGTAGCAGACGAAGGAAGCGAGTTGTGGGCGTACTCTGCCCAGGGGAGCTGTTCTGACCAAGACGCAGGGTTACGAAAAGAAAGACTGCGTAAGATGCGACCAACAGTCTGATTGGCCCGTTCGGCTTGACCGTTAGACTGGGGATGGAAGCCGGACGAGAGACTGACGGAAGCCCCAATCAAACGGCAAAACTCCCTCCAAAATTGAGACGTGAACTGCGGGCCTCTGTCCGAAACGACGTCTGACGGAAGGCCATGAATTCGGAAAACATTCTCGATAATGATCTGAGCCGTCTCCTTAGCAGAAGGGAGCTTAGCGAGAGGAATGAAATGAGCCGCCTTAGAGAATCTATCGACAACCGTAAGAATAACTGTCTTCCCCGCTGATGAAGGCAGTCCGGTGATAAAATCTAAAGCGATGTGAGACCACGGTCGAGAGGGAATGGGAAGCGGTCTGAGACGGCCGGCAGGAGGAGAGTTCCCAGATTTAGTCTGCGCGCAGACCGAACAAGCAGCGACAAATCGACGCGCGTCACGTTCCCGAGTGGGCCACCAGAAACACTGGCGAATGGAAGCGAGCGTACCCCGAACTCCGGGGTGGCCGGCTAACTTGGCAGAGTGGGCCCACTGAAGAACGGCCAGACGAGTAGGAACGGGAACGAACAGAAGGTTCCTAGGACAAGCTCGCGGCGACGGAGTGTGAGTGAGTGCTTGCTTTACCTGCCTCTCAATTCCCCAGACAGTCAACCCGACAACACGCCCCTCAGGGAGAATCCCTCGGGGTCGGTGGAGACCTCAGAAGAACTGAAGAGACGAGATAAAGCATCAGGCTTGGTGTTTTTGAGCCCGGACGATAAGAAATAACGAACTCGAAACGAGCGAAAAACAGAGCCCAACGAGCCTGACGCGCATTAAGTCGTTTGGCTGAACGGATGTACTCAAGGTTCCTATGGTCAGTCCAAACGACAAAAGGAACGGTCGCCCCCTCCAACCACTGTCGCCATTCGCCTAGGGCTAAGCGGATGGCGAGCAGTTCGCGATTACCAACATCATAATTACGTTCTGACGGCGATAAGCGATGAGAAAAAACGCGCAAGGATGGACCTTGCCGTCAGAGAGGGAGCGCTGAGAAAGAATGGCTCCCACGCCCACCTCTGACGCGTCAACCTCAACAACAAACTGTCTAGAGATGTCAGGTGTAACAAGAATAGGTGCGGATGTAAAACGATTCTTGAGAAGATCAAAAGCTCCCTGGGCGGAAACGGACCACTTAAAGCACGTCTTAACAGAAGTAAGGGCTGTGAGGGGAGCTGCCACCTGACCGAAATTACGGATGAAACGACGATAGAAATTCGCGAAACCAAGAAAGCGCTGCAGCTCGACGCGTGACTTAGGAACGGGCCAATCAATGACAGCCTGGACCTTAGCGGGATCCATCTTTATGCCCTCAGCGGAAATAACGGAACCGAGAAAGGGACAGAGGAGGCATGAAAAGTGCACTTCTCAGCCTTCACATAAAGACAGTTCTCCAAAAGGCGCTGGAGGACGCGTCGCACGTGCTGAACATGAATCGGGAGAGACGGTGAAAAAATCAGGATATCGTCCATGTAAACGAAAACAAAAATGTTCAGCATGTCTCTCAGGACGTCGTTAACTAGTGCCTGAAAGACAGCTGGAGCGTTAACGAGGCCGAAAGGAAGAACCCGGTATTCAAAGTGCCCCAACGGAGTGTTAAACGCCGTCTTCCACTCGTCCCCTCCCTGATGCGCACGAGATGGTAGGCGTTACGAAGGTCCAATTTGGTGAAAAACCTGGCTCCCTGCAGGATCTCGAAGGCTGAAGACATAAGAGGAAGCGGATAACGATTCTTAACTGTTATGTCATTCAGCCCTCGATAATCCACGCATGGGCGCAGGGACCCGTCCTTCTTCTGAACAAAAAAACCCCCCGCTCCGGCGGGAGAGGAGGAGGAGACTATGGTACCGGCGTCGAGCGATACAGACAAATAATCCTCGAGAGCCTTACGTTCGGGAGCCGACAGAGAGTATAATCTACCCCGGGGGGGAGTAGTTCCCGGAAGGAGATCAATACTACAGTCATACGACCGGTGTGGAGGGAGAGAAGTGGCCTTGGAACGACTGAACACCGTGCGCAGATCGTGATACTCCTCCGGCACCCCTGTCAAATCACCAGGCTCCTCCTGTGAAGAAGAGACAGAGGAAACAGGAGGGATAGCAGACATTAAACAGGTCACATGACAAGAAACATTCCAGGATAGGATAGTTTTAATTAGACCAATCAATAGAAGGGTTATGGCGAACTAGCCAGGGATGACCCAAAACAACAGGTGTAAAAGGTGAACGAAAAATTAAAAAAGAAATGGTTTCGCTATGATTACCAGACAGTGAGGGTTAAAGGCAGTGTCTCACGCTGAATCTTGGGGAGAGAACTACCATCTAAAGCGAACAAGGCCGTGGGATCCCTTAACTGTCTGAGAGGAATGTCATGTTCCCGAGCCCAGGTCTCGTCCATAAAACAGCCCTCCGCCCCAGAGTCTATCAAGGCACTGCAGGAAGCAGATGAACCGGTCCAGCGGAGATGGACCGGAAAGGTAGTGCAGGATCTTGAAGGAGAGACCTGAGTAGTTGCGCTCACCAGTAGCCCTCCTCTTACTGATGAGCTCTGGCTTTTACTGGGCATGAGGTGACAAAATGACCAGCGGAGCCGCAGTAGAGACAGAGGCGGTTGGTGATTCTCCGTTCCTTCTCCTTGGCCGAGATGCGGATACCCCCAGCTGCATAGGCTCAGCATCCGAGCCGGCGGAGGAGGGTGGCAGTGATGCGGCAGGTGGCAGTGATGCAGAGAGGGGGCAACGGAGAACGCGAACTCCTTTCCACGAGCTCGGCGACGAAGATCAAACCGTCGCTCTATGCGAATAGCGAGAGCTATTAAGGAGTCCAGACTGGAAGGAACCTCCCGGGAGAGAATCTCATCCTTAACCTCGGCGAGGAGACCCTCCAGAAAACGAGCGAGCAAAGCCGGCTCGTTCCAGTCACTAGAGGCAGCGAGAGTGCGAAACTCAATAGAATAATCCGTTATGGATCGATTCCCCTGACATAGGGAAGACAGGGCCCTGGAAGCCTCTTCCCCAAAAACAGAACGGTCAAAAACCCGTATCATCTCCTCCTTAAAGTCCTGATACTGGTTAATACACTCGCCTCCCAGATTGCCGTGCCCCACTCACGCGCCCGTCCGGTAAGGAGAGAAATGACGTAGGCGATGCGGGCTGTGCTCCTGGAGTAAGTGTTGGGCTGGAGAGAGAACACCACATCACACTGAGTGAGGAATGAGCGGCACTCAGTGGGCTCCCCAGAGTAACACGGCGGGTTATTGATCCTGGGCTCCGGAGACTCGGAAACCCTGGAAGTGGGCGGTGGATCGAGGTGGAGTTGGTGAACCTGTCTTGTGAGGTCGGAGACTTGGACGGCCAGGGTCTCAACGGCCTGTCGAGCAGCAGACAATTCCTCCTCGTGTCTGCCTAGCATCGCTCCCTGGATCTCGACGGCGGAGTGAAAAGGGTCCGGAGCCGCTGGGTCCATTCTTGGTCAGATTCTTCTGTTATGTACTTGAGTGAAGACCCAAAAGCGGTTTTAACAGAAACAGAGTTCTTTTAATGAAAAAACAGGAATGGCATAGATCCTCTTCCGACGTTGTCAATGGCACAATAGAATACCCGCAGAGAGGGTGACAAATGAAACATAAAGTCCCTCTGATGAATAGCTGGGTAGCGGCGACAGGCTGCAGGTCGCTCTGGGTCGGTGCGGGTCACAGAGGAACGGTGGTAGCTGATCACACGTAGCATATGATGAACTGGACACGGTGCAAACAAAAGATAGTTAGTAGAGTACAGGATGCACCTGCCAGGCAGACTCCGACAGGATAGGACTAGGAGGAAGCAAACGAGACGATAGCTTGCTTCTGGCATGAGAAACACAAACGAGAATCTGACACCGAAAGTAGCAGGAACAGAGAGAGAAATAGAGACCTAATCAGAGGGAAAAAAGGGAACAGGTGGGGAAAGGGTGAACGAGCTAGTTAGGGAGGATGAGGAACAGCTGGAGAAGGAGAGAAAGAGAAGGTAACCTAATAAGACCAGCAGAGAGAGACAGAGTGAAGAGAAAGGACAGGAACAGACATAATAAGACATGACAGCCCTATTTGGTAAAAGACAAGTCCATATTATGACAAGAACAGGTCAAATTAGCAAAGAGAAACGACAGTCCATCATTACATTAGGTATTCCTCTAGTCCAGGTGGGATAGGGAATTGTGCAGTGCGATTGTGATTACTTTAAGATATGGAGGTCAGTCATCCTGAAAGTGAAATCAAACTGGTAGATTCAGTACAGATAGAATCCAATCCAGATCAAGGCCAGATCAATTCAGTATCTCAGAGTAGCAGTGTTGCTGTCCCCCACAACCATTCAGTGTCTCAGAGTAGCAGTGTTGCTGTCCCCCACAACCATTCAGTGTCTCAGAGTAGCAGTGTTGCTGTCCCCCACAACCATTCAGTGTCTCAGAGTAGCAGTGTTGCTGTCCCCCACAACCATTCTGTGTCTCAGAGTAGCAGTGTTGCTGTCCCCCACAACCATTCAGTGTCTCAGAGTAGCAGTGTTGCTGTCCCCCACAACCATTCAGTGTCTCAGAGTAGCAGTGTTGCTGTCCCCACAACCATTCAGTGTCTCAGAGTAGCAGTGCTACTGTCCCCCACAACCATTCAGCGTCTCAGAGTAGCAGTGCTGCTGTCCCCCACAAACATTCAGTGTCTCAGAGTAGCAGTGCTGCTGTCCCCCACAACCATTCAGTGTCTCAGAGTAGCAGTGTTGCTGTCCCCCACAACCATTCAGTGTCTCAGAGTAGCAGTGCTACTGTCCCCCACAACCATTCAGCGTCTCAGAGTAGCAGTGCTGCTGTCCCCCACAACCATTCAGTGTCTCAGAGTAGCAGTGTTGCTGTCCCCCACAACCATTCAGTGTCTCAGAGTAGCAGTGTTGCTGTCCCCCACAACCATTCAGTGTCTCAGAGTAGCAGTGTTGCTGTCCCCCACAACCATTCAGTGTCTCAGAGTAGCAGTGTTGCTGTCCCCCACAACCATTCAGTGTCTCAGAGTAGCAGTGCTGCTGTCCCCCACAAACATTCAGTGTCTCAGAGTAGCAGTGCTGCTGTCCCTCACAACCATTCAGTGTCTCAGAGTAGCAGTGTTGCTGTCCCCCACAACCATTCAGCGTCTCAGAGTAGCAGTGCTTCTGTCCCCCACAAACATTCAGTGTCTCAGAGTAGCAGTGCTGCTGTCCCCCACAACCATTCAGTGTCTCAGAGTAGCAGTGTTGCTGTCCCCCATGTCCTGCAACTAACCAACTCTAACATCCATGGAATGACATCCAGCATGCCTGTCTCTTTAAACCAGGGAGGTACAACATCATTTACCAGAAGGTTGTTGCTCTATGTGTTATACATAAATCAGTAGAAAAAGGTTTCTTCATGAATAAGCTTATTTCTGCTCCAGTTAAATTTGCTGTCAACTGTGGCAGAACCCTTATGGTCACTTCCTGTCTTCTCAGTGGACGGTAGGAAGGTTAACCAGCCCGACCACTCAGAACCCTGAGGGTTCCTTCCTGTCTTCTCTGTGGGCGGTAGGAAGGTTAACCAGCCCGACCAGTCAGAACCCTGAGGGTTCCTTCCTGTCCTCTCTGTGGGCGGTAGGAAGGTTAACCAGCCCGACCACTCAGAACCCTGAGGGTTCCTTCCTGTCTTCTCAGTGGACGGTAGGAGGGTTAACCAGCCCGACCACTCAGAACCCTGAGGGTTCCTTCCTGTCCTCTCTGTGGGCGGTAGGAAGGTTAACCAGCCCGACCACTCAGAACCCTGAGGGTTCCTTCCTGTCCTCTCAGTGGGCGGTAGGAGGGTTAACCAGCCCGACCACTCAGAACCCTGAGGGTTCCTTCCTGTCCTCTCTGTGGGCGGTAGGAGGGTTAACCAGCCCGACCAGTCAGAACCCTGAGGGTTCCTTCCTGTCCTCTCTGTGGGCGGTAGGAAGGTTAACCAGCCCGACCACTCAGAACCCTGAGGGTTCCTTCCTGTCCTCTCAGTGGACGGTAGGAGGGTTAACCAGCCCGACCAGTCAGAACCCTGAGGGTTCCTTCCTGTCCTCTCAGTGGGCGGTAGGAGGGTTAACCAGCCCGACCAGTCAGAACCCTGAGGGTTCCTTCCTGTCTTCTCAGTGGACGGTAGGAGGGTTAACCAGCCCGACCACTCAGAACCCTGAGGGTTCCTTCCTGTCCTCTCTGTGGGCGGTAGGAAGGTTAACCAGCCCGACCACTCAGAACCCTGAGGGTTCCTTCCTGTCCTCTCAGTGGGCGGTAGGAGGGTTAACCAGCCCGACCACTCAGAACCCTGAGGGTTCCTTCCTGTCCTCTCTGTGGGCGGCAGGAAGGTTAACCAGCCCGACCACTCAGAACCCTGAGGGTTCCTTCCTGTCCTCTCTGTGGGCGGTAGGAAGGTTAACCAGCCCGACCACTCAGAACCCTGAGGGTTCCTTCCTGTCCTCTCAGTGGGCGGTAGGAGGGTTAACCAGCCCGACCACTCAGAACCCTTATGGTCACTTCCTGTCCTCTCTGTGGGCGGTAGGAGGGTTAACCAGCCCGACCAGTCAGAACCCTGAGGGTTCCTTCCTGTCCTCTCTGTGGGCGGTAGGAAGGTTAACCAGCCCGACCACTCAGAACCCTGAGGGTTCCTTCCTGTCCTCTCTGTGGGCGGTAGGAGGGTTAACCAGCCCGACCAGTCAGAACCCTGAGGGTTCCTTCCTGTCCTCTCTGTGGGCGGTAGGAAGGTTAACCAGCCCGACCAGTCAGAACCCTGAGGGTTCCTTCCTGTCCTCTCTGTGGGCGGTAGGAAGGTTAACCAGCCCGACCAGTCAGAACCCTGAGTGTTCCTTCCTGTCCTCTCTGTGGACGGTAGGAAGGTTAACCAGCCCGACCACTCAGAACCCTGAGGGTTCCTTCCTGTCTTCTCTGTGGGCGGTAGGAGGGTTAACCAGCCCGACCACTCAGAACCCTGAGGGTTCCTTCCTGTCCTCTCAGTGGGCGGTAGGAGGGTTAACCAGCCCGACCACTCAGAACCCTGAGGGTTCCTTCCTGTCCTCTCTGTGGGCGGTAGGAGGGTTAACCAGCCCGACCACTCAGAACCCTGAGGGTTCCTTCCTGTCCTCTCAGTGGGCGGTAGGAGGGTTAACCAGCCCGACCACTCAGAACCCTGAGGGTTCCTTCCTGTCCTCTCTGTGGGCGGTAGGAGGGTTAACCAGCCGACCAGTCAGAACCCTGAGGGTTCCTTCCTGTCCTCTCTGTGGGCGGTAGGAAGGTTAACCAGCCCGACCACCAGAACCCCTGAGGGTTCCTTCCTGTCCTCTCTGTGTGCGGTAGGAAGGTTAACCAGCCCGACCAGTCAGAACCCTGAGGGTTCCTTCCTGTCCTCTCAGTGGGCGGTAGGAGGGTTAACCAGCCCGACCAGTCAGAACCCTGAGGTTCCTTCCTGTCTTCTCAGTGGACGGTAGGAGGGTTAACCAGCCCGACCACTCAGAACCCTGAGGGTTCCTTCCTGTCCTCTCTGTGGGCGGTAGGAAGGTTAACCAGCCCGACCACTCAGAACCCTGAGGGTTCCTTCCTGTCCTCTCAGTGGGCGGTAGGAGGGTTAACCAGCCCGACCACTCAGAACCCTGAGGGTTCCTACCTGTCCTCTCTGTGGGCGGTAGGAGGGTTAACCAGCCCGACCAGTCAGAACCCTGAGGGTTCCTTCCTGTCCTCTCTGTGGGCGGTAGGAAGGTTAACCAGCCCGACCAGTCAGAACCCTGAGGGTTCCTTCCTGTCCTCTCTGTGGGCGGTAGGAAGGATAACCAGCCCGACCACTCAGAACCCTGAGGGTTCCTTCCTGTCCTCTCAGTGGACGGTAGGAGGGTTAACCAGCCCGACCAGTCAGAACCCTGAGGGTTCCTTCCTGTCCTCTCAGTGGGCGGTAGGAGGGTTAACCAGCCCGACCACTCAGAACCCTGAGGGTTCCTTCCTGTCCTCTCTGTGGGCGGTAGGAAGGTTAACCAGCCCGACCACTCAGAACCCTGAGGGTTCCTTCCTGTCCTCTCTGTGGGCGGTAGGAAGGTTAACCAGCCCGACCACTCAGAACCCTGAGGGTTCCTTCCTGTCCTCTCAGTGGGTGGTAGGAGGGTTAACCAGCCCGACCACTCAGAACCCTTATGGTCACTTCCTGTCCTCTCTGTGGGCGGTAGGAGGGTTAACCAGCCTGATCAGTCAGAACCCTGAGGGTTCCTTCCTGTCCTCTCTGTGGGCGGTAGGAAGGTTAACCAGCCCGACCACTCAGAACCCTGAGGGTTCCTTCCTGTCCTCTCTGTGGGCGGTAGGAGGGTTAACCAGCCCGACCAGTCAGAACCCTGAGGGTTCCTTCCTGTCCTCTCTGTGGGCGGTAGGAAGGTTAACCAGCCCGACCAGTCAGAACCCTGAGGGTTCCTTCCTGTCCTCTCTGTGGGCGGTAGGAAGGTTAACCAGCCCGACCACTCAGAACCCTGAGGGTTCCTTCCTGTCCTCTCAGTGGGCGGTAGGAGGGTTAACCAGCCCGACCACTCAGAACCCTGAGGGTTCCTTCCTGTCCTCTCTGTGGGCGGTAGGAGGGTTAACCAGCCGACCAGTCAGAACCCTGAGGGTTCCTTCCTGTCCTCTCTGTGGGCGGTAGGAAGGTTAACCAGCCGACCAGTCAGAACCCTGAGGGTTCCTTCCTGTCCTCTCTGTGGGCGGTAGGAAGGTTAACCAGCCGACCACTCAGAACCCTGAGGGTTCCTTCCTGTCCTCTCAGTGGACGGTAGGAGGGTTAACCAGCCCGACCACTCAGAACCCTGAGGGTTCCTTCCTGTTCTCTCTGTGGGCGGTAGGAAGGTTAACCAGCCCGACCAGTCAGAACCCTGAGGGTTCCTTCCTGTCCTCTCTGTGGGCGGTAGGAAGGTTAACCAGCCCGACCACTCAGAACCCTGAGGGTTCCTTCCTGTCCTCTCTGTGGGCGGTAGGAGGGTTAACCAGCCCGACCACTCAGAACCCTGAGGGTTCCTTCCTGTCCTCTCAGTGGGCGGTAGGAGGGTTAACCAGCCGACCAGTCAGAACCCTGAGGGTTCCTTCCTGTCCTCTCTGTGGGCGGTAGGAAGGTTAACCAGCCGACCAGTCAGAACCCTGAGGGTTCCTTCCTGTCCTCTCTGTGGGCGGTAGGAAGGTTAACCAGCCGACCACTCAGAACCCTGAGGGTTCCTTCCTGTCCTCTCTGTGGGCGGTAGGAAGGTTAACCAGCCCGACCAGTCAGAACCCTGAGGGTTCCTTCCTGTCCTCTCTGTGGGCGGTAGGAAGGTTAACCAGCCCGACCAGTCAGAACCCTGAGGGTTCCTTCCTGTCCTCTCTGTGGGCGGTAGGAAGGTTAACCAGCCCGACCACTCAGAAGGAGATGCTATACTTTCCACTACCAACAAAGCATTTGCTAAACCCTGCCATCACTGATCCTGCCCAGGGCCCAAGCTTCCAGAACAACAGTTGGTGGTTTACCAGTTGTTATTGATGAGCAGAGCGATGCTGCAGTTTGACACCTCCTGTTGGGTGTATCAGGTGGCAGAGCAGCAGACACCACGTGTCAGGTTATAAAAAATAAATATGTTGTAGGGATTGATCCATTTTTCATAAGGGAACATCTAGTCTGAAATGTCAGTAGAAATGGCTAACTCAGAAGCCTTTTAAAACCTCAAATACAGTACATGTTTTACGTTTACGCCATCTGTGAGTCCATTTGTAACAGTTGGCTGTGTTTGTCCCAAATGACACCCTATTCCCTATATAGTGCACTACATAATGACACCCTATTCCCTATATAGTGCACTACATAATGACAACCTATTCCCTATATAGTGCACTACATAATGACACCTTATTCCCTATATAGTGCACTACATAATGACACCCTATTCCCTATATAGTGCACTACATAATGACACCCTATTCCCTATATAGTGCACTACATAATGACACCCTATTCCCTATATAGCGCACTACTTTTGAGTGTCAGGCGACATAATAGAGCAGACACCAATCACATGTGTTTTAGGGGTATAAAGAGTGTAAAACATACCACTACGATAATGATTCAGAAAAAAGTCCAGATGTAGTATCTTAATTTGATCAACCTGTTTCAGGAGAACAATGCAGGAATTGATTAACTTGTAGTGTATTTGAGGTTTTAAAAAGGCTTCTGAAGTTTGTCATTTCCACTTTGAAATTTCAGACTTCCGTTTCCCTTACAAGAAATAGATCAACCCCTACAAACATATCCATGAATTATAATCCACATAATAATTCAAATTTCCTGTTGCTGCAGGATTATTTTCCTATGGGAGCAAACTGGCTCAAATAGAGAGCAATAGTAACGGTGTATTTTTGTAGGCATTAACTCAGCCAGGCTCGTTGGCCAAAGCCTGGGGAAATTAAAGAGTTTTTTGTAGGGGTTCTTGGATAAAGATAATCTTCAACAGCTAACGACAATTTTTGTGAATTTGATAGCGTTTATGTAATGTAAGGGAATTCCCCCCTGAAATGGACAAAAATGAATGGGAAACCATTGGCATAGTACAAACCATGTACACGATGGACAATACCACCCAAATCGGCGTTGATTCATGCAAAATGTTTTGCAAATGCCATATGGCAATTGCCAGTTGTAACACTTCAAAAATCCAACAGGTGGCATGTGCGCTCCACCTTGGTTTTTCATATAGGAAATGGACCCCAAGTCAACAACTTATCACCCCTTAAAAAAGTGCTTTCTGGACCGTTTTTCGAAAATTCTTTCGCTTTTTTGTCAATTACACGTGTAAGAACTGTATGAATATACTTTTGTCCAATTTTATTATCATTATTATTATTTATTTTTTACTTGCGCATTATTGCATGTGTTTTCTCCATTTGCAATATGATTTCATAGGAAGTCAGAAGTCAAAAGTCAATAATTGCAAAATTTCATAAAAAACTTCACACACCCCTAAAAAAGTGCTTTCTAGACTGTTTTTCGAAATTCTTTAGAATTTTGTGTCAATTACACACGTATAAAGAACTGTATCAACATACTTTAGTCATATTTTATTATCATAATTTTTTTTTTTTTTACTTGTGCATAAGGCATATGTTTTGTGGGGGCCAAATGTCATAAGAAATTTGACATGCTCAAAAATCCTGCAGAAATGCAAAATTGACTGGCCTGATGAACTCGGGATGGCCGGGCAGTGATTGTTGTTCCTTTCAATCACTCGTGGTGTTGATTTCATCATGTCCATTTGTTTATGTTTTCTCAAAGTCACTGTGCATTTGAAATATGGTTAACTGGGCATTCACCATCACGAATTTGTCATGCTATAAAAATCGTGCAGGAATCCAAATTGACTGGCCCGATGAACTCGGAATGGCTGGGCAGTGATTCTGGTACCTCTCCATCGCTCGTTTGGGTTGATTTCAGAATGTCACTTTTGGTGATGGTACCTCACTGTTAAAACATATTGCAAATGTTTTCTCACTTTTGCAAAGTCACTGAAAATTCGTGCAGGAATGCAAAATTGACTGGCCCGATGAACTCGGGATGGCTGGGCAGTGATTCTGGTACCTCTCCATCACTCGTTAGGGTTGATTTCAGAATGTCCATTTGGTGATGTTTTCTCACTCTTGCAAAGTCACTGTGCATTTGCAATATGGTTAACTGGGCATTCACCATCCCAATTTGTCATGCTATAAAAATCGTGCAGGAATGCCAAATTGACTGGCCCGATGAACTCGGGATGGCTGGGCAGTGATTCTGGTACCTCTCCATCACTCGTTAGGGTTGATTTCAGAATGTCCATTTGGTGATGTTTTCTCACTCTTGCAAAGTCACTGTGCATTTGCAATATGGTTAACTGGGCATTCACCATCCCGAATTTGTCATGCTATAAAAATCGTGCAGGAATGCCAAATTGACTGGCCCGATGAACTCGGGATGGCTGGGCAGTGATTCTGGTACCTCTCCATCGCTCGTTAGGGTTGATTTCAGAATGTCACTTTTGGTGATAGTACCTCACCGCTTAAACATATTGCAAATGGACAAGAGTCACCAGCAAGTCACCGTCCATCAGTCAATTTGATATCATTCTGACACCAAACTGATACAAACTGACACCAAACTCACTTTTCCCAACTCGTTTAGGAGCCAAGTATCACATACTTCAGAGCTGGCCCAAAATTCACAACGCCTTCGGTTCAAACCATAAAAAAAACATAAAACACGTAGTTACATTCTAGCTGCGGGTCCATTTCTTGTGTTATGTGTAGGCCTAGCTGAGGCGACCCCGAATCCCAAGTTTCGGCTCGATACGTCATTTGGTGTCCGAGTAAAACCCTAAATGGTGCTGAAAATCCACTTTTTTCAATTACTTGCTACGGGGTCCTTGAATGAGCTATCGGACAGAAACGTTGGGCCGAGACGGTCACAATGCACCTAGTCTTGTGACTCTGGGACATTTCTAAATGTCGCCATTTTCGTAATGGTCAAAATGAATTGAAGTCATTGCAAATGTTCGAGGCTGTTTCTCGGTCCGAGAACCTTCTAGAGCGCCGTAACTCACCACGCACTATCGACCTGAGGTCTAGAACAGGATTCTAAAGTTTCGTAACTCTAGGTCTGACGGTTCTTTAAAAGTTCCAACAAGGTTAACTAATGCAGGGAGTGTATGTCTCTACGCACCCCAATGGGTCCCTACTTCCAAGCTGTGTGTGTGTGTGATTTAGTTTTCCTTTGAAATTTTATGGGACAAATGACTGATTTACAGTTCATGGGGGTTGCCTAATCACATATATGAAGTTTTGGAAAGATTTGATTTTTTTAACCCCTCGAAACAGCCCATGAGACTGAGACAAATGAGACAAATTATGGCACTTCCGGTTGGCACAGGAAGCTATAACTCAACACACATCCTCATTGGGGTATTCTATTACAGAATCCTGAGTTTTAAGTCTTTACCATAAAAACTGACTGATTTACACAGGGTTGAATGCACTATGTCTCATACTCCCGCAATGCTATGGGGAGAGAAGTCAATGCAAACGGTCTTTTAACAAGCGGGGCGCCTGCACGTTGGACTCGGCACAGTCTGGACACTATGGTGATGCCATTTTTTGTGTTGATTTCAGAATGCCATTTTGGTGATGGTCCCTCTCCGCTTAAACATATTGCAAATGAACAAAAGTCAACTAGCAAGTCAGTGTCCATCAGTCAATTAGATGTCATTCTGACACCAAACTGATACCAATTGACACCAAACCCACTTTTTCCAACTCATTTAGAAGCCAACTATCACATATGTCAGAGCAGGCCCATAATTCACAGCGCCTTTAGTTTAAAACATAATAAAAACGTAAAACACATAGTTACGTTCTAGCTGCTGGTCCAGTTCGGACATTATGTGTAGTCCTATGTGAGGCGACCCCGAATCCCGAGTTTCGGCTCGATAGGTCATTTGGTGTCCGAGTAAAACCCTAATTGGTGCTGAAAATCCACTTTTTTCCATGCCTTGCTATGGGGTCCTTGAATGAGCTATCGGACAGAAACGTTGGGGTCCGTGTCTATGGGCCGAGCCGGTTTCAATGCACCTAGTCTTGTGTCTCTGAGACTTTTCTAAATGTCGCCATTTTAGTAATGGTCAAAATGAATTGAAGTCATTGCAAATGTACGAGGCTGTTTCTCGGTCCGAGAACCTTCTAGAGCCACCTAACTCACCACGCACTATCGACCTGAGGTCCAGAACAGGTTTCTAAAGTTTCGGAACTCTAGGTCTGACGGTTCTTTTTTAGCTCGAACAAAGCTAACTATTGTAGGCACTGTCAGTCTCTACGCACCCCAATACGTCCCTCCATCCAAGTTGTGTATCTGTGTGATTTAGTTTTCCTTTGAATTTTTATGGGGAAAATGACTGATTTACAGTTCATGGGGGTTGCCTAATCACATATATGAAGTTTTGGACAGATCTGATTTTTTTAACCCTTCCAAACAACACCTGAGACACCAATTATGGCACTTCCGGTTGGCACAGGAAGCTATAACTCAACACACATCCTCATTGGGGTATTCTATTACAGAATCCTGAGTTTTAAGTCTTTACCATAAAAACTGACTGATTTACACAGGGTTGAATGCACTATGTCTATCAAACTGCAGGTAGGGTATGGGTATACACTTTTAGGGCGATTTTAACCACTTCCGGTTGGTCCAGGAAGCTTAGAATCGACACAGGTAGACCTTTTAGTGGCCTGATGGACTGGTACCGAAGACAGGTTCATACAGCATTCATAACCCATATAGACTCCAGGTTGAATTTAGGGGAGCAGGCAATGTATTCCTATGGGGAGAGAAGTCAATGCAAACTGTTTTTATGCAAACACCTTCTTTTAACTGTGAAGGGTTAATGTCACACGGTCAAGGTTAGGCTTGCACAGATTGGGAGGACCTTAGGAACAGTCCTGTGTTTGAATTGTCCTTCTAAACCTAACGGTTCCGCCGCTGTCACCCAAAATCAAATGACGTGGTGCAGGCTTCATTTTGGGCCTACTTTTCTCATGGTCGCTGCTCTCAGACCGAGCAAGCTACGGTCAAGCGGGGCGTCTCGTTGAACTCGGCAGAGTCTGGACACTATGGTGATGCCATTTTTTGTGTTGATTTCAGAATGCCATTTTGGTGATGGTCCCTCTCCGCTTAAACATATTGCAAATGAACAAAAGTCAACTAGCAAGTCAGTGTCCATCAGTAAATTAGATGTCATTCTGACACCAAACCCACTTTTTCCAACTCAATTAGAAGCCAACTATCACATATGTCAGAGCAGACCCATAATTCACAGCGCCTTTAGTTTAAAACATAATAAAAACGTAAAACACATAGTTACGTTCTAGCTGTGGGTCCAGTTCGGACATTATGTGTAGTCCTATGTGAGGCGACCCCGAATCCCGAGTTTCGGCTCGATAGGTCATTTGGTATCCGAGTAAAACCCTAATTGGTGCTGAAAATCCACTTTTTTTCCATGCCTTGCTATGGGGTCCTTGAATGAGCTATCGGACAGAAACGTTGGGGTCCGTGTCTATGGGCCGAGCCGGTTTCAATGCACCTAGTCTTGTGTCTCTGAGACTTTCCTAAATGTCGCCATTTTAGTAATGGTCAAAATGAATTGAAGTCATTGCAAATGTACGAGGCTGTTTCTCGGTCCGAGAACCTTCTAGAGCCACCTAACTCACCACACACTATCGACCTGAGGTCTAGAACAGGTTTCTAAAGTTTCGGAACTCTAGGTCTGACGGTTCTTTTTTAGCTCGAACAAAGCTAACTATTGGAGGCACTGTCAGTCTCTACGCACCCCAATACGTCCCTCCATCCAAGTTGTGTATCTGTGTGATTTAGTTTTCCTTTGAATTTTTATGGGGAAAATGACTGATTTACAGTTCATGGGGGTTGCCTAATCACATATATGAAGTTTTGGACAGATCTGATTTTTTAACCCTTCAAAACAGCCCCTGAGACACCAATTATGGCACTTCCGGTTGGCACAGGAAGCTATTAGTACACACATGTCTTGATTGACATAGACACTTACAGAATCCTGAGTTTTAAGTCTTTACGTTGAGAATTGACTGATCTACACAGGGTTGAATGCAGAGTCATTTTCACCTTTGCTGGTGATATACATCCAAATACCTTTTGGGTGAATTTAACCACTTCCGGTTGCTCCAGGAAGCTTAGAATCGACACAGGTAGACCTCATAGTGGTCTGATGGACTGTCATAGAAGACAGGTTCATAAGGCATTCATAACCCACATAGGCTTCAGGTTGAATTTAGAGGTGAAGCCAATGTATTCCTATGGGGAGAGAAGTCAATGCAAACTGTTTTTATGTAAACACCTTCTTTTAACTGTGAAGGGTTAATGTCACACGGTCAAGGTTAGGCTTGCACAGATCGGGAGGACCTTAGGAACAGTCCTGTGTTTGAATTGTCCTTCTAAACCTAACGGTTCCGCCGCTGTCACCCAAAATCAAATGACGTTCTGGTGCAGGCTTCATATTGGGCCTACTCTTCTCATGGTCGCTGCGCTTAGACCGAGCGAGCTACGGTCAAGCGGGATAGCTCGTTGAACTCGGCACGGCCTTGGGATTATGTTTATGCCATTGCCTGCTCTCTGTGTCTTTAAACACCACACTTTGTCACTCCATCCTTGCTGTGTGTGTGTGTGAGAGCTTTTCTTTGACATCTGTTGGAAGAAATGACTGATTTTACAGTTCAGGAGGGTTGCCTAATCACATATGAAGTTTTGAAAAGATCTGACCTTTTTAACCCTTGGATACAGCCACTATGACACCATTTAAGGCACTTTCTGTTGGCACAGGAAGCTATAAATAAACTCATATCCTCATTGGGGTATGCCTTTACAGAATCCTGAGTTTTAAGTCTTTACGTTAATAACTGAGTTATTTACGGAGGGTTTAGTGAGTGTGTGTTATTTCAGAAAATCATAGAAAATCACAGAAATCTCGCAGAGCTCCGCAGCACACTTTAAAAATATTCGTATGAACACCCTGCAACTGGATCTGTTACTGTTGAAAAAAAAACACTTATATTTGAACATCACAAATCTGTCATTGTACGATTTCTCTTAAATGACGATAGATAAATGGCTGATTTTTTTGTTATTGACACCGGAGGCTTCTTGACTTTGACGTGAAGTGAAAAAATTATTTCTCTATTTTCATTTTGGACATTTAATCCCAGAAAAATGGCCATAACTCAAAAACCGTTGAGGCCTAGACGCCATCTTGTTCGGGGCCAACTGCCCATTATGCCAAACCTATGCTCACCAAGTTTCGGCTTCAAAATATCGTGATGTTTTGTCAAATTGCAGTATGATTGCTTAAGCCCTCTTGTGGGATTTTCCGGGATAGCGGAAAAATGACCAAAATTTGATTATTAAAACCGAATGTCCGACAAAGTTCATTTGATGACTTCCCGGTAGGTCTGGCCCTGCCGATCGGCGTAGGGTGCCATTTGGGATCACACCTGTGTCTTAGCAGGACCAGATAGATACAATAGATCAGGGACACAGTGTGTGCTAACCAGTGCTTGACTTGGACTGAAATAGGCACACATTGTGAGTACTGGCACTGTTTATATGAAGGTGCAGGAGCTCCACTATACTGTTGAGATTCTATAAGAGGAACAGGAGCTCCACTATACAGTGGATCTGATATAAGAGGAACAGGAGCTCCACTATACAGTGGATCTGATATAAGAGGAACAGGAGCTCCACTATACAGTTGATCTGATTCTATAAGAGTAACAGGAGCTCCACTATAAGTTTCAGGAGCTCCACTATACAGTTGATCTGATATAAGAGGAACAGGAGCTCCACTATACTGTTGATCTGATATAATAGTAACAGGAGCTCCACTATACTGTTGAGTTGATATAAGAGGAACAGGAGCTCCACTATACTGTTGATCTGATATAAGAGGAACAGGAGCTCCACTATACTGTGGATCTGATATAAGAGGAACAGGAGCTCCACTATACTGTTGATCTGAGATTCTATAAGAGTAACAGGAGCTCCACTATACTGTTGATCTGATATAAGAGGAACAGGAGCTCCACTATACTTGTCAGGACCCGGTTACGAACCTGGGTCTCCGGAGTGAGAAACAGTCACTTAACCAACTGAGCCACGAATAGACAGCAGAACCAGAAGATGAGGCAGACACAGCAGTACTTAAGACGGTGTATTTAATAAAGTAAAAAGGAGAAGTCCTTCAATACAAAAAATGGCAAATCCAAAAGGTGGTAGGAATAGCACAAAAAAAGCCTCAAGAGATACTCAAAAACAAAAACAGAATTCCACAAGAGCATCCACCGGAATCGACAAGAATACACAGAACACTAGGGCTGGGTGCTAACATACAAACACAGAGCACAGAACTGAGGGAAACTAAGGGTTTAAATACAATCAGGGAAACGGGGCACAGGTGCAAATAATAATGGGGAACAAGGGAAAAAACATAAGGTCAAAAAGCACAATGGGGGCATCTAGTGACCAAAACCCGGAACAACCCTGGCCAAATCCTGACAGAATCCCCCCCCTAGGAACGGCTCCTGACGTTCCTACCAGCTCTCTCAGGGTGGAGGGCCCTGAACTGACGAATGAGGTCAGGGTCCAGGATGTCTTTGGCAGGAACCCAGGAGCGCTCCTCGGGACCGTAGCCTTCCCAGTCCACCAGATACTGCCAGGACCGCTGCACCCGGCGGGAATCCAGTATCCGATGGACGGTATAAGCCGGCTGGCCTCCAATGACACGAGGCGGAGGGGAGGTCTGTCTGCCGGGACAAGGGAGAAAAAACAACAGGTTTTAACAATGAAATGTGAAATGTGGGATTAATCTTAAGGGATCTGGGTAAGTGTAGGCGATAACTCCTGGCAACCTTATAACATTTAGCAGGTTAACTCTCCTGGCAACCTTGAAGGGACCGATGAACCTTATTTTGGGACAGCTTGCGAGACTCCACCCGTAGAGGTAAGTCTCTTGTGGAGAGCCAGACTCTCTGGCCGGGCGCAGGGTAGGCCCGGGACGGCGGCGTCTGTTGGCTTGTTGTTGGTACCTCTGTGAGGCATAAGATTAAGACGGGTCTTCCTCCACATAAGCCGACAGCGTCTGACGAACTTCAAGGCTGAAGGCACTCTGACTTCTGCCTCCTGGTCCGGGAACAATGGAGGAGCATAGCCAAACTGACACTCGTGCGGGTACATACCAGTGGAGGAGGAGCGCAAGGTGTTGTGCGCGTATTCGGCCCAAACAATAAAGGATGACCATGTGGACGGGTTGTCACGAGTCATACATCGGAGGGTGGTTTCCAGCTCTTGATTCATCCTCTCTGTTTGGCCGTTGGACTCGGATGGTACCCTGAAGATAGACTGGCAGAAGCCCCCATGAGTTGGCAGAAGGCCTTCCAAAACCTTGAGGCGAACTGGGGACCTCTGTCAGAAACCATATCTTGAGGAATGCCGAAGACTCGGAACACATGATTAATTACCAACTCAGCCGTTTCCTTGGCAGAAGGTAACTTAGTCAGAGGGACGAACCTGGCCGCCTTTGAAAACCTGTCGATTATGACTAGGATACTAGTATTGCCATGGGATGGAGGAAGTCAGTAATAAAGTCCAATGAGATATGGGACCAGGGTCTGTGGGGAACAGGTAAAGGAGTCCTTGAGGCGGAGGTGAGAAGATTTGCCCTGGCAGCACACGGGACAGGCATTGTGAAAGTGGCAACGTCTTCTCTTATGGTAGGCCACCAGAACTTACGCTGGATGAACTCCAAGGTGCGACCTATGCCCGGATGACAGGTGAGGCGAGAGGAGTGCCCCCCACAGAAGGACCTGAGTCCTCACTGCCTTGGGGACAAACAACCGATTGGCAGGACCTCCTTTCGGGTCCGGTTCGCTAGCTTGAGCACGTCTCACGGTATCCTCAACTTGCCACGAGATCGGAGCCACAATCTTAGCAGCAGGAAGGACAGGCATGTCCGTGTCATCTCGAATGGCAGGAGCGTAGACTCGGGACACGGCATCCGGTTTGAGATTCTTCGACCCGGGCCGATAGGTGAGGATAAACTGGAATCGATTGAAGAAAAGAGACCATCTAGCTTGTCTAGAGTTCAACCGCTTCGCCTGCTGGATATACTCCAGATTTTTGTGGTCCGTAAGCACTTGAAACGGGTGAGAAGCCCCTCGAGCCAGTGTCTCCATTCCTTCAATGCCATCTTAACCGCTAGGAGTTCACGATCCCCCACATCGTAGTTCCTCTCAGTCGGGGTAAGCCGGTGTGAGAAGAAGCGCATGGATGAAGCTTCTTGTCTTCACCCCTCTGAGACAGGACAGCTCTAACACCAACCTCTGATGCATCTACCTCCACCACAAATGGTTCATCCGTAGTGGTAGTATCAGGATGGGAGCAGAGAGAACGCGCTGCTTGAGTCCTTGGAAGGCCGTCTCAGCTTCTCTTCCCCACAAAAACCTTGCATTGCCACCCTTGGTTAAAGCTGAGAGAGGGCTGCCACCAAGCTGAAGTTCTTGATGAACTTGCGGTAAAAGTTTGTGAAGCCCAGGAAACGCTGAACTTCCTTAACGGATTTGGGGGTGGGCCAATCCGCTACCGCCCCTACCTTCCTGGGGTCCATTTGGACTCGAGCCGGGTTCCACTACAAATCCCAGGAATTGTACTCGGGATGAATGGAATTCACATTTTTCCGGCTTAACGTACAGATGGCTGTCCAGGAGGCGTTTGAGTACTTGTCTGACATGCTTAGTGTGTTCTTGAAGGGAGCTCGAAAAGATGAGGATGTCATCCAAGTAAATCTAACACAAATATGTTAAGCATATCCCTAAGCACATCGTTTATGGCGCTTGGAACACCGCTGGGGCATTGGTCAGGCCAAAGGGCATCACCAAGTATTCATAGTGACCAGTAGGCGTGTTGAAAGCGGTCTTCACTACAAATCACCAGGTCTGATCCGCACAAGATGGTATGCGTTCCGCAGGTCAAGCAGCAGTGAAAACAACTGCTTCCTGGAGCAGCTCGAAGGCTGTGGCCATAAGGGGGTAGCGGGTAACGATTACGGACGGTTATGGCATTGAGTCCCAGGTAGTCGATGCAAGGACGTAATCCACCGTCTTTCTTGGCCACAAAGAAAAACCCTGCTCCCGCCAGGAGGTGGATGGACGCATGAGGCCTGCTTCCAGAGCGTCCTTGATGTAGGTATCCATAGCAGCTCGTTCGGGTGGAGATAGGGGAAAAGATCCGACCCTGGGGGAGGCAAGTGCCCGGAAACAGGTCGATGGGGCAATCGTAAGGTCTATGGGGTGGTAGCATGGTGGCCCTCTGTTTGCTAAACACCAGTTTGAGGTCATGGTAACACTCGGGAACTCGGGTCAGGTCGATGGATTCTAAAGACTCGGAGTAGAACTCGGGAATTCTGGAAAATACAAGTAGCTTGGCACGTAGGACCCCACTGCTTGATAGTGCCCACAGACCAGTCGATGTGAGGGTTATGGCTGTGAAGCCAGGGGTATCAAGGACGAGAGGGAACTCGGAACAGGAGATCAAATGAAAGTTCATCAATTCCTGGTGTTGTGAAACTGAAAGTCGCAAGGAGGTAGTGACATGAGTGACAAGTCCAGATCCCAAAGGACTTCCATCCAATGTAGTGACCCTCATGGGTTCACTTAGAGTTCAGAGGGAACGCCATTCTCCTTCCCCAGACACCATCCATGAAGTTACCTGCGGCTCCAGAGTCTACCAAGGCTTGAAGGTGAAGCTTGTGGTTGTCCCAGGAGAGGGTGACTGGAATGAGCAGACGGGAGTTGGACGGATGGGAGGAGGTTATGTTTCCCGTTACAGTTCCCCCGGTCTGTACGGGACAGAGCGTTTCCCTGGAGCCCGGGACACGTGGAACGGAAATGGCCCGGTTTGCCGCAATATAGACAGCGTCGCTCCATCATCCGGCGGTCTCTCAGCCTGGGAGATGCGTCCAATCTGCATGGGTTCCGATGGAGCCAGCGAGGATAAAGGTGGGGACTCGGAGCTGGGACTGATAGGGGCTAGGGTCTACGGTTGAGTTTCTCTCTCTCAGACGCTGGTCAATGCGTGAGGCCAACTTGATCAGGGACTCGAGATTGTCCGGTGGTTCCCAGTGGCCAGTTCATCTTGGATAGTGTCGGAAAGGCCTTTCAGAAAGCACACCGTGAGCGCCTCGTTGTTCCAGCCACTTGCTGCTGCCACCGTGCGGAACTGGATGGCATAGTCCGTCACGCTGCGCCAACCTTGGTGGAGAGTCAGGAGCTGTTTGGCTGAGTGCTTGGGCCTTGAAACACTCGTTTGAATTCCTCAGCAAAGGCAGAGTAGCTGGCACAGCAGGAACTATGGGCATCCCCACAGCAGTAGCCCAGGCCAGGGCTTTTCCGACAGCAGGGTGATGATATAAGCGATCTTAGACCGGTCGGTGGGAAACGACGAGGGTTGTAGCTCAAAGGAGAGAGAACATTGGGTGAGAAACCCTTTACAAGCACTTGGATCACCTGAGAACCGTTGATGAGGTGGAAGACGAGGTTCAGCCAGGGGGTTAACTGCCATGGGTACGTGAATCTGAGGTACTGGGACGGGAACTGTTGCCGGGGTAAGACGATCAGATATTTGCTTAATGGAAGTCAGCATCTCCGACAGAAGATGAGAATGTCTAGCCATTAAGGCCTCTTGCTGAACCAGGGCGGCTTCGTGGCGTTGGACAGTCTCCTGGTGGTGGGACAGCATGGCAAAAAGGTCCTGGGAACCGGCTGCCTCTGGGTTCATTTTGGCTCTGTGTTTCTGTCAGGACCCGGTTACGAACCTGGGTCTCCGGAGTGAGAAACAGTCACTTAACCAACTGAGCCACGAATAGTCAGCAGAACCCAGAAGATGAGGCAGACACAGCAGTACTTAAGACGGTGTATTTAATAAAGTAAAAAGGAGAAGTCCTTCAATACAAAAAATGGCAAATCCAAAGGTGGTAGGAATAGCACAAAAAAAGCCTCAAGAGATACTCAAAAACAAAAACAGAATTCCACAAGAGCATCCACCGGAATCGACAAGAATACACAGAACACTAGGGCTGGGTGCTAACATACAAACACAGAGCACAGAACTGAGGGAAACTAAGGGTTTAAATACAATCAGGGGAAAACGAGGCACAGGTGCAAATAATAATGGGGAACAAGGGAAAAAACATGAGGTCAAAAAGCACAATGGGGGCATCTAGTGACCAAAACCCGGAACAACCCTGGCCAAATCCTGACAATACTGTTGATCTGATATAAGAGGAACAGGAGCTCCACTATACTGTTGATCTGATATAAGAGGAACAGGAGCTCCACTATACTGTTGATCTGATATAAGAGGAACAGGAGCTCCACAATACTGTTGATCTGATATAAGAGGAACAGGAGCTCCACTATACTGTTAATCTGATATAAGAGGAACAGGAGCTCCACTATACTGTTGATCTGATATAAGAGGAACAGGAGCTCCACTATACTGTGTATCTTATATAAGAGGAACAGGAGCTCCACTATACAGTGTATCTTATATAAGAGGAACAGGAGCTCCACTATACCGTTGATCTGATATAAGAGGAACAGGAGCTCCACTATACAGTGTATCTTATATAAGAGGAACAGGAGCTCCACTATACCGTTGATCTGATATAAGAGGAACAGGAGCTCCACTTTACCGTTGATCTGATATAAGAGGACCAGGAGCTCCACTATAAGGTTGATCTGATATTCTATAAGAGGAACAGGTGCTCCACTATACTGTTGATCTGATATAAGAGGAACAGGAGCTTCACTATACTGTTGATCTGATATAAGAGGAACAGGAGCTCCACTATACTGTTGATCTGATATAAGAGGAACAGGAGCTCCACTATACTGTTGCTCTGATATAAGAGGAACAGGAGCTCCACTATAATGTTGATCTGATATAAGAGGAACAGGAGCTCCACTATACTGTTGATCTGATATAAGAGGACCAGGAGCTCCACTATAAGGTTGATCTGATATAAGAGGAACAGGAGCTCCACTATACTGTTGATCTGATATAAGAGGAACAGGAGCTCCACTATACTGTTGATCTGATATAAGAGGAACAGGAGCTCCACTATACTGTTGATCTGATATAAGAGGCACAGGAGCTCCACTATACTGTTGATCTGATATAAGAGGAACAGGAGCTCCACTATACTGTTTGATCTGATATAAGAGGAACAGGAGCTCCACTATACTGTTTGATCTGATATGAGAGGAACAGGAGCTCCACTATACTGTTGATCTGATATAAGAGGAACAGGAGCTCCACTATACTGTTGATATGATATAAGAGGAACAGGAGCTCCACTATACAGTGGATCTGATATAAGAGGAACAGGAGCTCCACTATACTGTTGATCTGATATAAGAGGAACAGGAGCTCCACTATACCATTGATCTGATATAAGAGGAACAGGAGCTCCACTATACTGTTGAGATTGATATAAGAGGAACATCTGGAGCTCCACTATAGTGTTGATCTGATATAAGAGGAACAGGAGCTCCACTGTACTGTTGATCTGATATAAGAGGAACAGGAGCTCCACTATACTGTTGATCTGATATAAGAGGAACAGGAGCTCCACTATACTGTTGATCTGATACTGTTGATCTGATATTCTATAAGAGGAACAGGAGCTCCACTATACTGTTGATCTGATATTCTATAAGAGGAACAGGAGCTCCACTATACTGTTGACCTGATATAAGAGGAACAGGAGCTCCACTATACTGTTGATCTGATATAAGAGGAACAGGAGCTCCACTATACTGTTGATCTGATATTCTATAAGAGGAACAGGAGCTCCACTATACTGTTGATCTGATATAAGAGGAACAGGAGCTCCACTATACTGTTGATCTGATATAAGAGGAACAGGAGCTCCACTATACTGTTGATCTGATATAAGAGGAACAGGAGCTCCACTATACTGTTGATCTGATATAAGAGGAACAGGAGCTCCACTATATGATCTGATATGTATCATTGATCTGATATAAGAGGAACAGGAGCTCCACTATACTGTTGTAAGAGGAACAATCTTGATATAAGAGGAACAGGAGCTCCACTATACCGTTGATCTGATATAAGAGGAACAGGAGCTCCACTGTACTGTTGATCTGATATAAGAGGAACAGGAGCTCCACTATACTGTTGATCTGATATAAGAGGAACAGGAGCTCCACTATAAGAGGAACAGTGTTGATCTTATATAAGAGGAACAGGAGCTCCACTATACTGTTGATCTGATATAAGAGGAACAGGAGCTCCACTTTACTGTTGATCTGATATAAGAGGAACCAGGAGCTCCACTATACTGTTGATCTGATATTCTATAAGAGGAACAGGAGCTCCACTATACAGTTGATCTGATATAAGAGGAACAGGAGCTCCACTATACTGTTGATCTGATATAAGAGGAACAGATACTGTTGATCTGATATAAGAGGAACAGGAGCTCCACCATTCCATATACTGTTGATCTGATATAAGAGGAACAGGAGCTCCACTATACTGTTGATCTGATATAAGAGGAACAGGAGCTCCACTATAATGTTGATCTGATATAAGAGGAACAGGAGCTCCACTATACTGTTGACCTGATATAAGAGGACCAGGAGCTCCACTATACTGTTGATCTGATATAAGAGGAACAGGAGCTCCACTATACTGTATGATCTGATATAAGAGGAACAGGAGCTCCACTATACTGTTGATCTGATATAAGAGGAACAGGAGCTCCACTATACTGTTGATCTGATATAAGAGGACCAGGAGCTCCACTATACTGTTGATCTGATATAAGAGGCACAGGAGCTCCACTATACTGTTGATCTGATATAAGAGGAACAGGAGCTCCACTATACTGTTGATCTGATATAAGAGGACCAGGAGCTCCACTATACTGTTGATCTGATATAAGAGGAACAGGAGCTCCACTATACTGTTGATCTGATATAAGAGGCACAGGAGCTCCACTATACTGTTGATCTGATATAAGAGGCACAGGAGCTCCACTATACTGTTTGATCTGATATGAGAGGAACAGGAGCTCCACTATACTGTTGATCTGATATAAGAGGAACAGGAGCTCCACTATACTGTTGAGATTATATAAGAGGAACAGGAGCTCCACTATACAGTGTATCTTATTGATATCTGATATAAGAGGAACAGGAGCTCCACTATACAGTGGATCTGATATAAGAGGAACAGGAGCTCCACTATACTGTTGATCTGATATAAGAGGAACAGGAGCTCCACTGATATACCATTGATCTGATATAAGAGGAACAGGAGCTCCACTATAAGGTTGATCTGATATATTCTATAAGAGAGGAACATATAAGAGGAACAGGAGCTCCACTATAGTGTTGATCTGATATAAGAGGAACAGGAGCTCCACTATAGTGTTGATCTGATATAAGAGGAACAGGAGCTCCACTATACTGTTGATCTGATATAAGAGGAACAGGAGCTCCACTATACTGTTGATCTGCTCCATATACTGTTGATCTATAAGAGGAACAGGAGCTCCACTATGATCTGATATGACCTGATATAAAGAGGAACAGGAGCTCCACTATACTGTTGATCTGATATAAGAGGAACAGGAGCTCCACTATACTGTTGATCTAAGAGGAACAGGAGATACTGTTGATCTGATATAAGAGGAACAGGAGCTCCACTATACTGTTGACCTGATATAAGAGGAACAGGAGCTCCACTATACTGTTGATCTGATATAAGAGGACCAGGAGCTCCACTATACTGTTGATCTGATATAAGAGGAACAGGAGCTCCACTATACTGTTGATCTGATATAAGAGGAACAGGAGCTCCACTATACTGTTGATCTGATATAAGAGGCACAGGAGCTCCACTATACTGTTTGATCTAATATGAGAGGAACAGGAGCTCCACTATACTGTTGATCTGATATAAGAGGAACAGGAGCTCCACTATACTGTTGAGATTATATAAGAGGAACAGGAGCTCCACTATACTGTTGATATGATATAAGAGGAACAGGAGCTCCACTATACAGTGGATCTGATATAAGAGGAACAGGAGCTCCACTATACTGTTGATCTGATATAAGAGGAACAGGAGCTCCACTATACCATTGATCTGATATAAGAGGAACAGGAGCTCCACTATACTGTTGAGATTCTATAAGAGGAACAATGGCTCCACTATAGTGTTGATCTGATATAAGAGGAACAGGAGCTCCACTATAGTGTTGATCTGATATAAGAGGAACAGGAGCTCCACTGTACTGTTGATCTGATATAAGAGGAACAGGAGCTCCACTATACTGTTGATCTGATATTCTATAAGAGGAACAGGAGCTCCACTATACTGTTGACCTGATATAAGAGGAACAGGAGCTCCACTATACTGTTGATCTGATATAAGAGGAACAGGAGCTCCACTATACTGTTGATCTGATATTCTATAAGAGGAACAGGAGCTCCACTATACTGTTGACCTGATATAAGAGGAACAGGAGCTCCACTATACTGTTGTCTGATATAAGAGGAACAGGAGCTCCACTATACTGTTGACCTGATATAAGAGGAACAGGAGCTCCACTATACAGTGGATCTGATATAAGAGGAACAGGAGCTCCACTATACTGTTGATCTGATATAAGAGGAACAGGAGCTCCACTATACCATTGATCTGATATAAGAGGAACAGGAGCTCACTATACTGTTGAGATCTCTATGAACAGAGCTCCACTATACTGTTGATCTGGAACAACAGGAGCTCCACTATAGTGTTGATCTGATATAAGAGGAACAGGAGCTCCACTATAGTGTTGATCTGATATAAGAGGAACAGGAGCTCCACTATACTGTTGATCTGATATAAGAGGAACAGGAGCTCCACTATACTGTTGATCTGATATAAGAGGAACAGGAGCTCCACTATACTGTTGATCTGATATAATAGGAACAGGAGCTCCACTATACTGTTGATCTGATATAAGAGGAACAGGAGCTCCACTATACTGTTGATCTGATATAAGAGGAACAGGAGCTCCACTATACTGTTGATCTGATATTCTATAAGAGGAACAGGAGCTCCACTATACTGTTGACCTGATATAAGAGGAACAGGAGCTCCACTATACTGTTGATCTGATATTCTATAAGAGGAACAGGAGCTCCACTATACTGTTGATCTGATATAAGAGGAACAGGAGCTCCACTATACTGTTGATCTGATATAAGAGGAACAGGAGCTCCACTGTACTGTTGATCTGATATAAGAGGAACAGGAGCTCCACTATACTGTTGATCTGCTCCATATTCTGATATAAGAGGAACAGGAGCTCCACT
>NW_027008559.1:0-35000 GCF_036934945.1 Oncorhynchus masou masou
GGAAAGCCTTCCCAGAAGAGTGGAGGCTGTTGTAGCAGCAATGTTCCAGCATCTAGTGGAAAGCCTAACCAGAAGAGTGGAGGATGTTGTAGCAGCAATGTTCCATCATCTAGAGGAAAGCCTTCCCAGAAGAGTGGAGGCTGTTATAGCAGCAATGTTCCATCATCTAGAGGAAAGCCTTCCCAGAAGAGTGGAGGCTGTTACAGCAGCAAAGAGGGGACAAACTTAATGTTAGTGCACATGATTTTGGAATTAGATATTTGACGAGCAGGTGTCCACATACTTTTGGTCATGAAGTGTATATATTGAGCATTATAAAAACGTGTTCTTAACTGACTTGTCTAGTTCAATAAAGGTTCAATAAATGTTCAATAAAAAATATAAATACATTATCCCCATCACCTCCACCCCCAACACCACCACCACCTCCACCCCCAACACCACCTCCACCCCCAACACCACCACCACCTCCACCCCCAACACTACCTCCACCCCCAACACGCCCACCACCACCTCCACCCCCAACACCACCTCCACCCCCAACACGCCCACCACCACCTCCACCCCCAACACCACCTCCACCCCCAACACGCCCACCACCACCTCCACCCCCAACACCACCTCCACCCCCAACACTACCTCCACCCCCAACACGCCCACCACCACCTCCACCCCCACCTCCACCCCCAACACGCCCACCACCACCTCCACCCCCAACACCACCCCCAACACCACCTCCACCCCAACACGCCCAACACCACCACCACCCCCAACACCACCTCCACCCCCAATACCACCTCCACCCCAACAAGCCCAACACCACCTCCACCCCCAACACCACCTCCACCCCCAACACCACCACCACCTCCACCATAACCTCACCCCCAACACCACCTCCACCCCCAAAACTACCACAACCCCCCCAATCCCACCACCACCTCCACCCCCAACACCACCTCCACCCCCAACACCACCTCCTCCCCCAACACCACCTCCACCCCCAACACCACCTCCTCCCCAACACCACCTCCACCCCCAACACCACCTCCACCACCACCAACGAATGGGACGCACGAGCAGACAGACATATACTCAGCGTTTATATCGATGTCACTGACAGATGTACTGTGGAGAAACAGAGGAAGTGGCATCCCGACTGAGCCCTGGGCAGAAGTAGTTCATATAGGGAATAAACAAAGGTCTTCTTGGTAGAATAGAACAAGTCGACTGTGTTTCCTTGGTTACAAACTACGGATGAGAATCAGGGTCAAAAAACAAAGCCTCTGGTAGCGTCTAATTTACATAAATTTACATAATACAATAAAAATACAGTCTACAGTCCGTCCCACCTGACAGTCCGGCCCACATGACAGTCCGTCCCACATGACAGTCCGTCCCACATGACAGTCCGTCCCACATGACGGTCCGTCCCACATGACGGTCCGTCCCACCCCAACAGTCCGTCCACCTGGCCAGTCCATTCGTGTGATCCGTCCACATGGCCGATCCGTCCCTTCTGACAGTCCGTCCCATGACAGTCCGTCCCATGACAGTCCGTCCCACATGACAGTCAGTCCCACATGGCAGTCCGTCCCACCCTGACAGTCCGTCCCACCTGACAGTCCGTCCCACATGACAGTCCGTCCCACGTGACAGTCCGTCCCACGTGGCGGTCCGTCCCACCTGACAGTCCGTCCCACATGACCCAGTCCGCCCCCGCCTGACAGTCCGTCCCACTCCCGGCCCACCTGACAGTCCGTCCCACCACAGTCCGTCCCACGTGATAGTCCGCCCCACCTGACAGTCAATCCCCACATGACAGTCCGTCCCACATGACAGTCCAGGTCCACCCTGACAGTCTGTCCCACATGACAGTCCGTCCCATGGCGGTCCGTCCCCACCTGACAGTCCATCCCACCTGACAGTCCGTCCCACATTGCCCGGTCCGTCCCGCATGACAGTCCGTCCCACCTGACAGTCCGGCCCACCTGACAGTCCGTCCCATCTCCCACAGTCCGTCCCACTGACAGTCCGTCCCACATGGCAGTCCGTCCCACATGGCAGTCCGTCCCACATGACAGGCGGTCCGTCCACATGACCAGTCCGTCCCACCCTGACAGTCCGTCCCACCTGACAGTCCGGCCCACCTGACAGTCCGTCCCACATGGCAGTCTGTCCCACATGACGGTCCGTCCCACATGACAAACCGTCCCACATGGCGGTCCGTCCCACCTGACAGTCTGTCCCACCTGACAGTCGTCCCACATGACACCCAGTTCTCTATGTGGGGCTCTACATGGACCAGAACCACGCCAGTTTGAGAGCAGCAACATCTATGTGCCCTGTGTCAACAGTAATGCACTACTATCGGGCCCTGCTCTGTAGTGCACTACCCTATAGGCCCTGGTCTAAAGTAGTGCACTACAAAGAGAGTAGGTGCTATTTGGAACTCACCCTATTGCTTTCTGTCAGGGATCATTACATCCGTCAGCCAGTCCTCCCCCACTGGGAACAGACAATAGTTCAACATCTCGTTTTGATATACATTTGGTTGACTTGTCAACTAACGTGAAATCAACAACAAAATGTCAGCATGTCATTGGATTGAAGTTACAAGTTTGGTGAAAGAAATTACAGAATTCCCTTTACGCTGATTACTCATTTTCAATTCCAATCAGTTTTTCGCGTTGATTCAACTTCATCACATTTAATTTTTGGGTTGAAATGACGTGGAAACAACGTTGAATCAACCAGTTTTTGCCCAGCGGGCCTCTTCAGCAGGTAGATGAGTGTCCTCTTCTGCTCCCCCTGGCTGTCATCAAGGGTAATCCACTCCTGTTCCATTCTGCAGTCTCATGTATGTGTGTTAGGTTGGACAAGGATTCTGTTGAAATGTTAGTGTGGAGAAGTGGTTTGTACAGACTATGGTAACAGGGTCGTTGTGTGTGTGTGTGTGTGTGTGTGTGTTGCTGAGAGAGCGACAGAGAGAGACAGAGAGACAGAGAGACAGAGAGAGATAAAGACAGAGAGAGACAAAGACAGACAGAGAGACAGAGAATGTCTAAAGTTAAAGGTTCAATGATGACATATTATGTTGTCTTCTTCAGAGATCCAGAACTAACAGGGCAGGGTTCTAGAGTCTAGAGGGGTTCTAGAGTCTGGTGATGAGCAGTAAGTAATCTTCTTGGATTGGTTGGATGGATGAATCTAGTTCACTTTTCAACCAATCATAATAATTAAGCCAAATCAGAGTTCCATTTCCAGTTGAGAGTTGATGTTGATGGCTCAGTAAGTTTGTACAGTAACTGTATAGCAGGGTATTGAGAGTTGGGTGTTGATGGCTCAGTAAGTTTGTACAGTAACTGTAGAGCTGGGTATTGAAAGTTGGGTGTTGATAGCTCAGTAAGTTTGTACAGTAACTGTAGAGCTGGGTATTGAGAGTTGGGTGTTGATAGCTCAGTAAGTTTGTACAGTAACTGTATAGCAGGGTATTGAGAGTTGGGTGTTGATGGCTCATTAAGTTTGTACAGTAACTGTATAGCTGGGTATTGAAAGTTGGGTGTTGATGGCTCAGTAAGTTTGTACAGTAACTGGCATAGCTGGGTATTGAGAGTTGGGTGTTGATAGCTCAGTAAGTTTGTACAGTAACTGTATACCTGGGTATTGAGAGTTGGGTGTTGATGGCTCAGTAAGTTTGTACAGTAACTGTATGGCTGGGTATTGAGAGTTGGGTGTTGATGGCTCAGTAAGTTTGTACAGTAACTGTATGGCTGGGTATTGAGAGTATGCTGTACTGTACAGTCAAGCCTATGGGTCCGGACCGTCAGTGGTCTGTAGAGGGCAGGAGCATTGTCTCGCGTCAGACACTGACGTCAGTCCAACCCAACGCTAGTCCTGTGATCAACAGGCGACGGTTGCGCTGTCTGACGCCTGACAGTGGGCCTGGTTGGTCTATAGAAGCTAGGGAATAGGGATGTGGTGTTGTTTGTGTACATACATGGCTGTGAGTTGAACGAGACCTATGGGAACCCTATTCCTTATACAGCAGACTACTTTTTAGCATGAGTCTAGCTAAGAGCAGTGCACTATACAGGGAATAGGGTGCCATTTGGGATCCACACTTAGAGAGCCCAGGAGGTGAGCAGCTTGTTGCCATTCTCTGAGTCCCAAATGGCACCCTATTCCTATATAGTGCACTACGTTTGACCAGAGCTCTATGAGCCCTGTGCACTATAAAGGGAATAGGGTGCGCTATAGTGTGCCATTTGGGACGAAGCCGTTGTCTTGTCTTGCTTCACTGCCGTGCTGATTCAACTCCTTAACACACTGAGCCAGACAGGTCTGCTTCCCCTGGAGTGTAGAAGTCAGGAATGGGCAGGCCGGTGTGCAGGGTCACCTACAGAACAATCAAAAATCATAATCTTCCTCCTCCTTCCTCATCCTCCTCCTCCTCATGTCCTAGCATCAGAAAATAATAGTTCTCGAAGCAGATCGAACAACTATCTGTAGATGTCATTGCAGGTATTGAACAGCAGGTAGAGTAGTTGAACTAATGTGAAATAGACTGAGCTATTGTATCACTGCATGAGGTGTTAGCAAGCAGTGCATTACCAATAGAGCCATTAATACCCATAAAACCTAGCAGTCAAACAGTTCAATCGTTTTTTCACCATTCATTTTTTCTGTAGGAGATTTTAGAAATACTTTTTTTATTTTACCTTTATTTAACTAGGCAAGTCAGTTAATTTAAGAACAAATTCTTATTTTCAATGATGGCCTAAGAACAGTGGGTTATCTGCCTTGTTCAGGGCACAATGACAGATTGTTAACTTGTCAGCTCAGGGATTTGATCTTGCAACCTTTTGGTTGCTAGTCCACCGCTCTAACCGCTAGGCTACCTGCAGCCCCAAATACATATGAGGGCTGTGTTTAGTGGAGGCGTGACGTTTTGACAACCGTGTAAATCTCTCTAGGACAAGGTGACTTTTATCAATATATTCTCTGTGTTTTACCCACCCGTCGCCCTCCAAAAAAATGGAATGCTAATTAGTTGCTAATGTGGCTATCATACAGAACTACAAATGGCTGTCTCAGGCTGAGGTGGCAGTGTAGCCTAGTGGTTAGAGTGTTGGACGAGAAACTGTAAGGTTCTACGTTGGGCTATAACGTTGTTTCTACGTTGGGGCTATAGCATTGTTTCTACATTGGGCCTATAATGTTGTTTCTACGTTGGGGCTATAACGTTGTTTCTACGTTGAGGCTATAATGTTGTTTCTACGTTGGGGCTATAACGTTGTTTCTACGTTGGGGCTATAATGTTGTTTCTACTTTGGGGGCTATAACGTTGTTTCTACGTTGGGGCTATAATGTTGTTTCTACGTTGGGGCTATAACGTTGTTTCTACGTTGGGGCTATAATGTTGTTTCTACGTTGGGGCTATAACGTTGTTTCTACGTTGGGGCTATAATGTTGTTTCTACGTTGGGGCTATAACGTTGTTTCTACGTTGGGGCTATAACGTTGTTTCTACGTTGTGGCTATAACGTTGTTTCACGTTGGGGCTATAATGTTGTTTCTACGTTGGGGCTATAACGTTGTTTCTACTTTGGGGCTATAACGTTGTTTCCCCATTGGGGCTATAACGTTATTTCTACGTTGGGGCTATAGCATTGTTTCTACGTTGGGGCTATAATGTTGTTTCTACGTTGTGGCTATAATGGCGTTTCTACATTGGGGCTATAACGTTATTTCTACGTTGGGGCTATAGTGTTGTTTCTACGTTGGGGCTATAGGGTTGTTTCTATGTTGGGGCTATAGCGTTGTTTCTACATTGGGGCTATAGCGTTGTTTCTATGTTGTTTCTATGTTACCTGTACGTTTCGGTTGAGGCTGATAGCAGGGTAGTAGAGCCCCTCGATGCCTTCGAAGGCCACAGGACCCTGCTGTTCATCGTTGATGAGGAAGATGAGGACCCTTCTGGTGAAGTCTAACAACACTCCTACTGTAGCCCCTTTACCGACGCCCCCGTCCGTCCTGAAGAGACACACCGAGTGTCAAATACATACAGTATGCATAGTATACAGTATTCAGACCCCTTCCCCTTGTCCACATTTGGTTACGTTACAGCCTTATTCTAAAATTGATCAAATAATATAAACTTCTCATCAATCTACCGCAAAACCCCATAATGACATCACAATACCCCATAATGACATCACAATACCCCATAATGACATCACAAGACCCCATAATGACATCACAAGACCCCATAATGACATCACAAGACCCCATAATGACATCACAATACCCCATAATGACATCACAAGACCCCATAATGACATCACAATACCCCATAATGACATCACAAGACCCCATAATGACATCACAATACCCCATAATGACAAAGTGAATTACAGGTTTTCCTGACATTTTAGCAAATGTATAAAAAAAAACAGAAATACCTTATTTACATAAGTATTCAGACCCTTTGCTATAATACTCCAAACTGAGCTCAGGTGCATCCTGTTTCCATCGATCATCCTTGAGATGTTTCTACAACTTTATTTGAGTCCACCTGTGGTAAATTCAATTGATTGGACATGATTTGGAAAGGCACACACCTGTCTATATAAGGTCCGATAGTTGACAGTGCATGTCAGAGCAAAAACCAACCCATGAGGTCGAAGGAATTGTCCGTAGAGCTCAGAGACAGGATTGTGTCGAGTCACAGATCTGGGGAAGGGTACCAAAAATTGTCTGCAGCATTGAAAGTCCCCAAGAACACAGTGGCCTCCATTATTCTTAAATGGAAGAAGTTTGGAACCACCAATACTCTTCCTAGAGCTGGCCGCGGGCCAAACTGAGCAATCTGGAGAGAAAGGCATTGGTTAGGGGAGGTGAACAAAAACCCGATGGTCACTCTGAGAAACCTCCGGAGTTCCTTTGTGGAGATGGGAGACCCTTCCAGAAGGACAACCATCTCTGCAGCACTCCACCCAAATCGAAAAACCTGTTTTTGCTTTGTCATTATGGGGTATTGTGATGTCATTATGGGGTCTTGTGATGTCATTATGGGGTCTTGTGATGTCATTATGGGGTATTGTGATGTCATTATGGGGTCTTGTGATGTCATTATGGGGTCTTGTGATGTCATTATGGGGTATTGTGATGTCATTATGGGGTCTTGTGATGTCATTATGGGGTCTTGTGATGGCATTATGGGGTATTGTGATGTCATTATGGGGTCGTGTGTGTAGATGGATGAGGAAGAAAAAAAAACAATTTAATCCATTTTAGAATAAGGCTGTAACGTAACAAAGTGGGGAAAAAGTCAAGGGGTCTGAATACTTTCCGAATGCACTGTTTGACATAGAAACACCGGATTTTCGTCATAAAAAAATACAAAAAAAAATCTAAAAATGATTAATAATATTAATAATGACAAAGAGAACGCATGTTTACATTTTTACAAAAAATAAATAAATGAAATATCTAATTTACATACAGTAAGTATTCCCACCCTTGAGTCAACACTATGGTGAGAAAAAAATCTATCTATTTCATCACTTTATAACGCAACAAAATGTGGTATAGGTAAAAGGGTGCGAATACTTTCTGAAAGCAAATACCTACAGTCCTTTTTCTTTCTTCTGAAGAAAAATAAAAACTTGCATCGTTGGAAAAGGACCGTAAGCATTTCACTATGTCTACACCTGTTGTTTACCAAGCATGTGACAAATACAAGTAGATTTGATTTGAGTCCCAATGACACATCTTAAGCATACAGGTAAAATAAGCAGTATCTTCACAGTCGTGTAACCAGTCGTGTGAAATGGTCAGCTGGTTAGCAGCTAGTTGTGTTTAAAATCGGTGACGTCACTCGCTATGAATCAAATCAAATCAAATTTTATTTGTCACATACACATGGTTAGCAGATGTTAATGCAAGTGTAGCGAAATGCTTGTGCTTCTAGTTCCGACAATGCAGTAATAACCAACAAGTAATCTAACTAACAATTCCTAATCTACTGTCTTATACACAGTGTAAGGGGATAAAGAATATGTACATAAGGATATATGAGTGAGTGATGGTACAGAGCAGCATAGGCAAGATACAGTAGATGGTATCGAGTACAGTATATACATGTGAGATGAGTATGTAAACAAAGTGGCATAGTTAAAGTGGCTAGTGATACATGTATTACATAAGGATGCAGTCGATGATATAGAGTACAGTATATAGGTATGCATATGAGATGAATAATGTAGGGTAAGTAACATTATATAAGGTAGCATTGTTTAAAGTGGCTAGTGATATATTTACAACATTTCCCATCAATTCCCATTATTAAAGTGGCTGGAGTTGAGTCAGTGTCAGTGTGTAGGCAGCAGCCACTCAATGTTAGTGGTGGCTGTTTAACAGTCTGATGGCCTTGAGATAGAAGCTGTTTTTCAGTCTCTCGGTCCCAGCTTTGATGCACCTGTACTGACCTCACCTTCTGGATGATAGCGGGGTGAACAGGCAGTGGCTCGGGTGGTAGATGTCCTTGATGATCTTTATGGCCTTCCTGTAACATCGGGTGGTGTAGGTGTCCTGGAGGGCAGGTAGTTTTCCCCGATGATGCGTTGTGCAGACCTCACTACCCTCTGGAGAGCCTTACGGTTGAGGGCGGAGCAGTTGCCGTACCAGGCGGTGATACAGCCCGCCAGGATGCTCTCGATTGTGCCTCTGTAGAAGTTTGTGAGTGCTTTTGGTGACAAGCCGAATTTCTTCAGCCTCCTGAGGTTGAAGAGGCGCTGCTGCGCCTTCTTCACGATGCTGTCTGTGTGAGTGGACCAATTCAGTTTGTCTGTGATGTGTATGCCAAGGAACTTAAAACTTGCTACTCTCTCCACTACTGTTCCATCGATGTGGATAGGGGGTGTTCCCTCTGCTGTTTCCTGAAGTCCACAATCATCTCCTTAGTTTTGTTGACGTTGAGTGTGAGGTTATTTTCCTGACACCACACTCCGAGGGCCCTCACCTCCTCCCTGTAGGCCGTCTCGTCGTTGTTGGTAATCAAGCCTACCACTGTTGTGTCGTCCGCAAACTTGATGATTGAGTTGGAGGCGTGCGTGGCCCGCAGTCGTGGGTGAACAGGGAGTACAGGAGAGGGCTCAGAACGCACCCTTGTGGGGCCCCAGTGTTGAGGATCAGCGGGAAGGAGATGTTGTTACCTACCCTCACCACCTGGGGCGGCCCGTCAGGAAGTCCAGTACCCAGTTGCACAGGGCGGTCGAGACCCAGGGTCTCGAGCTTGATGACGAGCTTGGAGGGTACTATGGTGTTGAATGCCGAGCTGTAGTCGATGAACAGCATTCTCACATAGGTATTCCTCTTGTCCAGATGGGTTAGGGCAGTGTGCAGTGTGGTTGAGATTGCATCGTCTGTGGACCTATTTGAGCGGTAAGCAAATTGGAGTGGGTCTAGGGAGTCAGGTAGGGTGGAGGTGATATGGTCCTTGACTAGTCTCTCAAAGCACTTCATGATGACGGAAGTGAGTGCTACGGGGCGGTAGTCGTTTAGCTCAGTTACCTTAGCTTTCTTGGGAACAGGAACGATGGTGGCCCTCTTGAAGCATGTGGGAACAGCAGACTGGTATAGGGATTGATTGAATATGTCCGTAAACACACCAGCCAGCTGGTCTGCGCATGCTCTGAGGGCGCGGCTGGGGATGCCGTCTGGGCCTGCAGCCTTGCGGTTAACACGTTTAAATGTTTTACTCACCTCGGCTGCAGTGAAGGAGAGACCGCATTTTTCCGTTGCAGGCAGTGTCAGTGGCACTGTATTGTCCTCAAAGCGGGCAACAAAGTTATTTAGTCTGCCTGGGAGCAAGACATCCTGGTCCGTGACTGGGCTGGATTTCTTCCTGTAGTCCGTGATTGACTGTAGACCCTGCCACATGCCTCTTGTGTCTGAGCCGTTGAATTGGGATTCTACTTTGTCTCTGTACTGACGCTTAGCTTGTTTGATAGCCTTACGGAGGGAATAGCTGCATTGTATGTATTCAGTCATGTTACCAGACACCTTGCCCTGATTGAAAGCAGTGGTTCGCGCTTTCAGTTTCACACTGAATGCTGCCATCAATCCAAGGTTTCTGGTTAGGGAATGTTTTAATCGTTGCTATGGGAACGACATCTTCAACGCACGTTCTAATGAACTCGCACACCGAATCAGCGTATTCGTCAATGTTGTTATTTGACGCAATACGAAACATGTCCCAGTCCACGTGATGGAAGCAGTCTTGGAGTGTGGAGTCAGCTTGGTCGGACCAGCGTTGGACAGACCTCAGCGTGGGAGCTTCTTTTTAGCTTTTGTCTGTAGGCAGGTATCAGCAAAATGGAGTTGTGGTCAGCTTTTCCGAAAGGGGGCGGGGCAGGGCCTTATATGCGTCGCGGAAGTTAGAGTAACTGTGATCCAAGGTTTTCCGCCCCTGGTTGCGCAATCGATATGCTGATAAAATTTAGGGAGTCTTGTTTTCAGATTAGCCTTGTTAAAATCCCCAACAACGATGAATGCAGCCTCTGGATAAATGGTTTCCAGTTTGCAAAGAGTTAAATAAAGTTCGTTCAGAGCCATCGATGTGTCTGCTTGGGGGGGATATATACGGCTGTGATTATAATCGAAGAGAATTCTCTTGGTAGGTAATCGGTCTATATTTGATTGTGAGGAATTCTAAATCAGGTGAACAGAAGGATTTGAGTTCCTGTATGTTTCTTTCATCGCACCATGCCTCGTTAGCCATAAGGCATACACCCCCACCCCTCTTCTTACCAGAAAGGTGTTTGTTTCTGTCGGCGCGATGCGTGGAGAAACCCGTTGGCTGCACCGCATCGGATAGCGTCTCTCCAGTGAGCCATGTTTCCGTGAAGCACAGAACGTTACAGTCTCTGATGTCCCTCTGGAATGCTACCCTTGCTCGGATTTCATCAACCTTGTTGTCAAGAGACTGGACATTGGCAAGAAGAATGCTAGGAAGTGGGGCACGATGTGCCCGTCTCCGTAGTCTAACCAGAAGACCGCTACGTTTCCCTCTTTTTGGTCGTTTTTGGGGTCGCTGCATGCGATCCATTCCGTTGTCCTGTTTGTAAGGCAGGACACAGGATCCGCGTTACGGAAAACATATTCTTGGTCGTACTGATGGTGAGTTGACGCTGATCTTATATACAGTAGTTCTTTTCGGCTGTATGTAATGAAACCTAAGATGACCTGAGGTACTAATGTAAGAAATAACACGTAAAAAAACAAAAAACTGCATAGTTTCCTAGGAACACGAAGCGGCGGCCATCTCTGTCGGCGCCGGAAGTACAAATGAGATAAGACCTATGAGACCTAAGTAGTTTCCCCGCGGCTTTTGTGGAGCGATAAGTAACGATGTTTCGAGGGTGACTGTTGTCAATGTGTTCAGAGGGTCCCTGTTTCGAGTTCAGGTTGGGGCGAGGAGAGGGACGGAAGTAACACTGTTACATTGGTGCCGTGACCTGGATCACTGGTTGCTGTGGGGAAGAAGGAGGTCAAAGGGGGGTGAGAGTAACCGGTGTGAAATGGCTAGCTAGTTAGCAGTGTGCGCTAGTAGCGTTTCAATCTTTGACGTCACTCATTCAGAGACCTGGAAGTAGTTGTTTCTCTTGCTCTGCAAGGGCCGTGGCTTTTATAGAGCTGTAGGTAACGATGCTTTGCGGGTGACTGTTGTCGATGTGTTCAGAGGGTCACTAGTTTGAGCCCAGGTCAGGGGCGAGGAGATGGATGGAAGCAACACTGTTACACAGAGTGGATTGGTTGGTGTTTCATTATACAAAGCCTCTCCATTAGCTGTTGGTGTGGACGCATCAGGTGTACCAGGTGACCTACCTGTTGGTGTGGATGCATCAGGTGTACCAGGTGACCTACCTGTTGGTGTGTGAGTTGTTGTGCATGAACCAGGAGCGGTTGTTGTCCACGTACATGGCCCAGGCCCTGTCGTCTTTTCCCAGCATCCGTCCTTCAGCACGTCGCCGCGGGCAACCCCAAACGCAGGGTCCGGGTGGTTGTCATAGCGATCCACCGTGATCTCCCAGTAGTGCACACCGCGGGAGAAGCCTGAATTACCCATGACCACCCTGTCATCGTAGCTGTTGCACGTCACTGTCAGGTTGTCATTGGAGAGGATGATGTCAGGGTGGGCTGACGCGGGATCAAAGGTGAACCAGGCAACTACAAGAAGTAGACACACAAACAGACAGATAAAAAGGTTCGCTTTTAGGTTTTCCCGCCATAAGGAACCATCAGCATGGTGAAAACAACTAACAGAGGAGATGAGACTAGAAACTGGTGCTCTGAGGTGAGGTTAGACCAGCGTTTTCCAAACTCGATCCCGGGGACCTCAAGTTGTTCACGTTTTTCGCTATCATTCCACTCCTTGATGAACATTGTCTTTGGCATATGACACGTGCATACAAGGAGTGGAATGACAGCTACTGCAGACCAGAGTGTTATCAGAATAGAAGACTAGAGTACTGGCTGATACTCTACGGTGCGGTACAGGCAAAACACATATCTCTGGCACATACTGTCAAATACACTATTATTATACATAAATGACAGATATTACAACTACAATAGTCCATTAGACACTCAAGGAGAGGGCCGTTGCTATCTCTGTGGGCGCTCTATGGGACTTGATACTGTTACCATGGTAATTGGAACATCAGAACACGAGAGTTCCCATGGGAACATAAGTTTAAAAAAAAAATGTTGATTGGAGTTTCCCAGTGAAACCTGGAATAACTGAGGCCCTCATTGGACAGCAAACTGCTCACCCTTTGGTTATCAATTCAATGATTGGTTGCTGTGATGACATTGGCAATGATCAGGTTAGGAGTGGAGCAGAGTAGAGCGCAGGAGACATTCAGCAAAGACAGGGTTAAAGGGTGTGTGAACCATTCATACCTGTGGCCAGTGTTTGCATATCACATGGAGATTGTCCAGGTGCAATGTGAAATGAATAGAGGGAGAGCGAGAGAGGGAGAAAGACGGCAAGAGAATGAGAGAAAAAAAAGAGAGGAAGAGGAGGGAAGAAAGTTGGGAGAGAGAGAGATGAAGAGGGAGAAGAAAGTGGGGAGAGAGGGGAGAGAAAGAAAGAGAGAGAGAGGAAGAGGGAGAAGAGAGGGGGAGAGAAAGAAAGAGAGAGAGGAAGAGGGGAAGAAAGTTGGGAGGGAGAAAGAGTGAAAGAAAGAAAGAAAGAAAGAAAGAGAGAGAGAGAGAGGAAGAGGGAAGAGGGAGAAAAAGTTGGGAGGGAGAGAGAGTGAAAGAAAGAAAGAGAAGAAAGGGAGAGGGAGAAGAAAGTGGGAGAGAGGGGAGAGAAAGAAAGAGAGAGAGAGAGGAGAGGGGGAAGAAAGTTGGGAGAGAGAGAGATGAAGAGGGAGAAGAAAGTGGGGAAAGAGGGGGAGAGAAAGAAAGAGAGAGAGAGAGAGGAAGAGGGGGGGAGAAAGTTGGGAGGGAGAAAGAGTGAAAGAAAGAGAGAGAGAGGAAGAGGTAGAAGAGAGGGGAGAGAAAGAAAGAGAGAGAGAGAGGAAGAGGGGGAAGAAAGTTGGGATGGAGAGAGAGTGAAAGAAAGAGAGAGAGGAAGAGGGGTGGAGAAACGGGGGCAGAGTAAAAGAGAGAGTGAGGGAGCAGAGTAAAAGAGAGTGTGAGGGAGCAGAGTAAAAGAGAGAGTGTGAGGGAGCAGAGTAAAAGAGAGAGTGTGAGGGAGCAGAGTAAAAGAGAGAGTGTGAGGGAGCAGAGTAAAAGAGAGAGTGTGAGGGAGCAGAGTAAAAGAGAGAGTGTGAGGGAGCAGAGTAAAAGAGAGAGTGTGAGGGAGCAGAGTAAAAGAGAGAGTGTGAGGGAGCAGAGTAAAAGAGAGAGTGTGAGGGAGCAGAGTAAAAGAGAGAGTGTGAGGGAGCAGAGTAAAAGAGAGAGTGTGAGGGAGCAGAGTAAAAGAGAGAGTGTGAGGGAGCAGAGTAAAAGAGAGAGTGTGAGGGAGCAGAGTAAAAGAGAGAGTGTGAGGGAGCAGAGTAAAAGAGAGAGTGTGAGGGAGCAGAGTAAAAGAGAGAGTGTGAGGGAGCAGAGTAAAAGAGAGAGTGTGAGGGAGCAGAGTAAAAGAGAGAGTGTGAGGGGGAGCAGAGTAAAAGAGAGAGTGTGAGGGAGCAGAGTAAAAGAGAGAGTGTGAGGGAGCAGAGTAAAAGAGAAAGTGTGAGGGAGCAGAGTAAAAGAGAGTGTGAGGGAGCAGAGTAAAAGAGAGAGTGTGAGGGAGCAGAGTAAAAGAGAGAGTGTGAGGGAGCAGAGTAAAAGAGAGAGTGTGAGGGAGCAGAGTAAAAGAGAGAGTGTGAGGGAGCAGAGTAAAAGAGAGAGTGTGAGGGAGCAGAGTAAAAGAGAGAGTGTGAGGGAGCAGAGTAAAAGAGAGAGTGTGAGGGAGCAGAGTAAAAGAGAGAGTGTGAGGGAGCAGAGTAAAAGAGAGAGTGAGGGAGCAGAGTAAAAGAGAGAGTGTGAGGGAGCAGAGTAAAAGAGAGAGTGTGAGGGAGCAGAGTAAAAGAGAGAGTGTGAGGGAGCAGAGTAAAAGAGAGTGTGAGGGAGCAGAGTAAAAGCACAGTGTGTAGGAGGTGAGGGGGGTGAGGGTGAGGGGGAGGATGGTAGAGACTGTAAAAGCCGTGTTGAGTTTATCAGGGAAACTGCTTCTTTTCAGTGGCCATTTCAGTATCACAGGGAAGACACAAGCATATTCCAACCAGCCTAGGGATTCGACAAGGGCTATGTAGATCATTACAGCACTCTGTCCCCTAGACTATTTACCAGACGGGGAGAAAATTAAAGGCGGAACAAATGCTTGTTGCCTGGCATCAAAATTGTCAATTGAAACCTGAAACCAATAGAATCTATCTACTGTTCCTAGGCCGCTGTTCCCAGGCCGTCATTGAAAATAAGAATTTGTTCTTAACTGACTTGCCTGGTTAAATAAAGGTAAAATTAATAAAAAAAATAAAAAACATGTTTGTCTTGTTTTCCAGATACAGTATTATCCTTGTTAAACCAACAGCTACATAGGACAACGTCAAAAGAGACAATCCAGTCCAAAATCATGTCACAAAGAGAGAAGAAGCTGCCTGGATCTCACAGGTCCACTGACAAGCTTCTGTTGTCTGTCTGTCCGTCCGGACGTGTAGAGCTGAGCAGCGTACACATTGGGAAAGCAGGTGGCAGGCAGGTGTAAGGGAGGGTGGGGAGAATACTGTATGTGTGTACCAAAGCTGTGTCCAGGCAGTCCGCGTTTCGCCGTGCATAAGAACAGCCCTTAGCCCTGATATATTGGCCATATACCCCACCCGGGCCTTATTGCTTAATTAGAACCCAGGTCTGATAGGCAGCTGTAGATATGCTCTTTAGATTCAACGTCTCCAATCAGTATGTGCTTTAGCCAACCGCTGTCTGCGTCGGCTCATTGCCATGCTAAACATGCATGTCTCGGGCACGACAACGATGGATAAGACGAGTTGGTGACACCACAGCACATACGGTATGACTGCAGAGCCCAAATGGCCCCCTATTCCCGGAAGGAGTGAACTACTTTTGTCACCCTATGAGGCCTGATCAAAAAGTAGTGCACTACATGTGGGAATAGGGGGCCATTTGAACCATATGCTCTATAGAGTGGGCTCAGGTAGGCTTACTCTCGGAGGTCTGCATGGCCAGTATCTTGCTGTACTGTCCCACTCCGCTGTCGTTGAAGGCTTTGACCCTGGACATGTAGGTGCTGTTGTAGTGGAGTCCATCTACCGTGCAGATCGTCTCCGTCCCCACGTACACTTCCTGTAAGAACCATTACAACTTCCTGTTAGAACCATTACAACTTCCTGTAAGAACCATGACAACTTCCTGTTAGAACCATTACAACTTCCTGTTAGAACCATGACAACTTCCTGTTAGATAATCGTCACACTGGTATGATTGTGGCGAGCCTCATACTTCTGTTTGGAAACAGAATGGAAGGATGGTTGTACGAGGCTAGACGATGGCAGCTATTTGTCACAACGGAGACTGTAGAACTGACCAGATTATAAGAGTATAAAACACGTTGAACTAGCTAATGTAGCAGAGGTGATTTGTTGGTGATGAGGTAGCTCTGCCTGAGACTTGTAAAGTCCACATGAAACCTTGGACCTTGAGAATGTCCTCTTGGTCTAAAGGGTTAAGATGTGGGCTTGTTAAACAAACACACAGTCCAATAACAAGGTGAATAGAACACTATCAACCAAGGCTAACAGAGGGGTGCTCTATCTTTCTATAATTACACTGGCCCATTTAGAGACTTTTAAACTCAGTGCTGATGAGAGTGAGGGAGGGAGAGGGTGGGGGGAGGGAGGGCAGAGAGAGATGGAAGGAGAGAGAGAGAGAAGGGGGCGGAGAAAGAGGAAAGGAGGGAAAGAGAGGCCAGGTGTTGGTACTGCGTGAGAAAAGCAGCATCAGTAGTACCTGCAGTAGGAGTGGTAGTAGTAGTAATAGGAGTAGTAGTAGTGGTAGTAGTGGTAGTAGTAGTAGTGGTAGTAGTAGTAGTAGTAGTAGTAGTGGTAGTAGTGGTAGTAGTAGTAGTGGTAGTAGTAGTAGTAGTAGTAGTAGTGGTAGTAGTAGTAGTGGGTGGTAGTAGTAGTAGTAGTAGTGGTAGTAGTAGTAGTAGTAGTAGTAGTGGTAGTAGTGGTAGTGGTAGTGGTGGTAGTAGTAGTAGTAGTGGTAGTAGTGGTAGTGGTAGTAGTAGTGGTAGTGGTGGTAGTAGTAGTGGTAGTGGTGGTAGTAGTAGTGGTGGTAGTAGTAGTAATAGTAGTAGTAATAGTAGTAGTAATAGTAGTAGTAATGGTAGTAGTAGTAGTAGTAGTAGTAGTGGTAGTAGTAGTAGTAGTAGTAGTAGTAGTGGTAGTGGTGGTAGTAGTAGTGGTAGTGGTGGTAGTAGTAGTGGTAGTAGTGCTAGTGTTAGGAGTGGTAGTAGTAGTAGTAGTAGTAGTAGTGGTGGTAGTAGTGGTAGTGGTAGTAGTGGTAGTAGTAGTAGTAGTAGTGGTGGTAGTAGTAGTGGTAGTGGTGGTAGTAGTAGTGGCAGTAGTAGTAATAGTAGTTGTAATAGATAGTAGTAATAGTAGTAGTAGTAATGGTAGTAGTAGTGGTAGTAGTAGTAGTAGTAGTAGTAGTGGTAGTGGTAGTGGTGGTAGTAGTAGTGGTGGTGGTAGTAGTAGTGGTAGTAGTAGTAATAGTAGTTGTAATATTAGTAGTAATAGTAGTAGTAGTAATAGTAGTAGTAGTAGTGGTAGTAGTAGTAGTAGTAATGGTAGTAGTAGTAGTAGTAGTAGTACATTTAACATTTACATTTAAGTCATTTGCAGGCGCTCTTATCCAGGCGACTTACAAATTGGTGAATTCACCTTCTGACATCCAGTGGAACAGCCACTTTACAATAGTGCATCTAAATCATTTAAAGAAGGTGTAGTAGTAGTAGTGGTAGTGGTAGTAGTAGTGGTAGTAGTAGTAATGGTAGTAGTAATAGTAGTAGTAGTAATAGTAGTAGTAGTAGTGGTAGTAGTGGTAGTAGTAGTAGTGGTAGTAGTAGTAATAGTAGTAGTAGTAGTAGTAGTGGTAGTAGTGGTAGTAGTGGTAGTAGTAGTAGTTGTAGTGGTGGTAGTAGTAGTAGTGGTAGTAGTAGTAGTGGTAGTAGTAATAGTAGTAGTAGTGGTAGTAGTGGTAGTAGTAGTAGTAGTGGTAGTAGTAGTAATAGTAGTAGTAGTAGTAGTGGTAGTAGTAGTAATAGTAGTAGTAGTAGTAGTGGTAGTAGTAGTAATAGTAGTAGTAGTGGTAGTAGTAGTAGTAGTGGTAGTAGTAGTAATAGTAGTAGTAGTAGTAGTGGTAGTAGTAGTAATAGTAGTAGTAGTAGTAGTAGTAGTGGTAGTGGTAGTAGTAGTAGTAGTAGTAGTAGTGGTAGTAGTAGTAGTAATAGTAGTAGTAGTGGTAGTGGTAGTAGTAGTAATAGTAGTGGTAGTGGTAGTGGTGGTAGTAGTAATAGTAGTAGTAGTAGTGGTAGTGGTAGTAGTAGTAGTAGTGGTAGTAGTAGTAATAGTAGTAGTAGTAGTAGTGGTGGTGGTGGTAGTGGTAGTGGTAGTAGTAATAGTAGTATTAGTAGTAGTGGTGGTGGTGGTGGTAGTGGTAGTAGTAATAGTCATAGTAATAGTACCAGTAGTAGTAGTAGTAGTAGTAGTAGTGGTAGTGGTAGTAGTAATAGTCATAGTAATAGTACCAGTAGTAGTAGTAGTAGAGTACATCTATACATTTTGATTGACAGAACAAGACTTGTGTGTGTGTGTGTGTGTGTGTGTGTGCGTGTGTGTGTGTATGTGTGTGTGTGTGTGTGAGTGTGTGTGTGTGCGTGCGTGCGTGCGTGTGTGTGTGTGTGTGTGTGTGTGTGTGTGTGTGTGTGTGTGTGTGTGTGTGTGTGTGTGTGTGTGTATGTATGTGTGTGTGTGTGTGTGTGTGTGTGTGTGTGTGTGTGTGTGTGTGTGTTTGTATTTGTATTTTTGAGACCCTCCCAGCTGACAGTTGTGTTATTGACCAGGCCCTTCCTCCTGGCACGATATCATTCAATGCCTCTCGATCACATGACTCGAATCTATCAAAAAGATTCCATCAGCGTATGGATTACCATATGTTGATGGAGACACCCCAACCTGAACTGAAGAAACACTGAAGCTGACTCAATCTCCAACAAAGGCTGGTTTGAGCAATAAATAAGCATTTGAAAGAACTTCCAGGTCCGGGAACAACACCAGTATCATGATCACCTGTTACCATGGAGACACCCACCCCGAACTGTCCCCGTTACTATTAGGGCCCGTGACAACACCAGTATCATGATCACCTGTTACCATGGAGACACCACCCCGGCTGTCCCCAATTACTATTAGGGCCCGTGACAACACCAGTATCATGATCACCTGTTACCATGGAGACACCCACCCTGAACTGTCCCCCATTACTATTAGGGCCCGTGACTACACCAGTATCATGATCACCTGTTACCATGGAGACACCCACCCTGAACTGTCCCCCATTACTATTAGGGCCCGTGACTACACCAGTATCATGATCACCTGTTACCATGGAGACACCCACCCTGAACTGTCCCCCATTACTATTAGGGCCCGTGACAACACCAGTATCATGATCACCTGTTACCATGGAGACACCCACCCTGAACTGTCCCCCATTACTATTAGGGCCCGTGACAACACCAGTATCATGATCACCTGTTACCATGGAGACACCCACCCTGAACTGTCCCCCATTACTATTAGGGCCCGTGACAACATCAGTATTGCAATACTTGTCTGTGTCGTGACAAGGAAACAAAACACGAAGCAGATTTAACTTCTGTAGGAAAATAGCCCCAATGTTGGAAAGAAATCGAGAGTCACATTTATAACACAATATTTGACATACAGCAGGTTTGTATAATTTTGCGATACTGGTATTGTTCTGGCCCTAGTTACTATGACAACACACCAACCCTGAAGTGTCCCTGTGTTACTATGACGACACCTATCCTGAACCGTTCCCCTGTTACCATGACAATACCCATCCTGAATTGTCCCCCATTACCAGAGACACCTACCCTGAACTGTCACCTGTTACCATGGAGACACCCACTGTACTGTCCCCCATTACCATGGAGACACCCCCTGAACTGTCACCTGTTACAAGGGAGACACCTACCCTGAACTGTCACTGTTACCATGACAACACTCCACCTTGTACTGTCCCCATTGCCGTCGTCCAGCTCCAGGATGCCATCCACTGCGATGGTGGAGAGAGGTGGCTGTTTCCATGACAACGTGGCGCTGTTTGTTGATGGTGCAGCACTCCCTCCAGCTGGAGCATGGGGGCTGCTGGACTGAAGTGGGACACACACACTAGTTAGAGACAACACACACACACACACACACACACACACACACACACACACACACACACACACTACACCCAACCTCTCCTCCCTCCCCTCTACCTTTCATCTGTACGAAGTCTAGTTGGTGGATGGTCTGTAACAGGGCCCGCTGTCCAGGGTCAGGTCAAAGTCACTGGTCATCCTGGGGGTCAGGGTTCCCTTCCCCCACTGGCCCTCCGTCATGTGCACCCTCCTGATTAGGGCGTCTGAGATCTGGGGGCAGGAACAGGGTCACAGGGTCATACAGGGTCACGGGGTCAGAAAGGGTCAAAGTATATGTCCCAAATGGCAACCTATTCCTTAAATAGTCCACTACCCTATTCCCTATATAGTCCACTACCCTATTCCCTAAATAGTCCACTACCCTATTCCCTAAATAGTCCACTACCCTATTCCCTATATAGTTCACTACCCTATTCCCTATATAGTGCACTGCCCTATTCCCTATATAGTGCACTACCCTATTCACTATATAGTTCACTACCCTATTCCCTATATAGTGCACTACCCTATTCCCTATATAGTGCACTACCCTATTCCTAAATAGTGCACTACACTATTCCCTAAATAGTCCACTACCCTATTCCCTATATAGTGCACTACCCTATTCCCTAAATAGTGCACTACCCTATTCCCTAAATAGTCACTACCCTATTCCCTATATAGTGCACTACCCTATTCCCTAAATAGTCCACTACCCTATTCCCTATGGTCACTACCCTATTCCCTATATATTGCACAACCCTGTTCCCTAAATAGTCCACTACCCTATTCCCTATATAGTGCACTACCCTATTCCCTAAATAGTGCACTACCCTATTCCCTAAATAGTGCACTACCTATTCCTATATAGTCCACTACCCTATTCTATACAGTCCACTACCCTATTCCCTATATAGTGCACTACCCTATTCCCTATATAGTGCACTACCCTATTCCCTAAATAGTGCACTACCCCTATTCCTAAATATGCTCTACCCTATTCCCTAAATGAGTGCACTACCCTATTCCCTATATAGTCCACTACCCTATTCCCTATATAGTGCACTACCCTATTCCCTATATAGTGCACTACCCTATTCCCCTATATAGTGCACTACCCTATTCCTATATAGTGCACTACCCTATTCCCTATATGGTGCACTACTATTCCCTATATAGTCCACTACCTTATTCCTATATAGTCCACTACCCCTATTCCCTATATAGTGCACTACCCTATTCCTAAATAGTGCACTGCCTATTCCCTATATAGTCCACTACCCTATTCCCTATATAGTGCTACCCTATTCCTATATAGTCCCACTACCCTATTCCCTATATAAGTCCACTGCCCTATTCCCTATATAGTGCACTACCCCTATTCCTATGGTCCACTACCCTATTCCCTATGGTCCACTACCCTATTCCCTATATAGTGCACTACCCCTATTTCTATATAGTGCACTACCCCTATTCCTATATAGTGCACTACCTATTCCCTATATAGTGCACTACCCTATTCCCTAAATAGTCCACTACCTATTCCTAAATAGTGCACTACCCTATTCCCTATATGGTCCACTACCTATTCCTATATAGTCCACTACCTATTCCTATATAGTGCACTACCTATTCCCTATATAGTCCTACCCTATTCCTATAGTGCACTACCCTATTCCCTATATAGTGCACTACCCTATTCCCTATATGTCCACTACCTATTCCCTAAATGGTGCTATATTCCCTATATAGTCCACTACCCTGTTCCCTATGAGTCCCACTACCCTATTCCCTATATAGTGCACTACTATTCCTATAGTTGCACTGCCTATTCTATATAGTGCACTACCCTATTCCCTATATAGTGCACTACCCTATTCCATAAATAGTGCACTACCCTATTCCCTAAATGATCCACTACCTATTCTATACAGTGCTACCCTGTTCTATAGTGCTACCTACCTATTCCCTATATAGTGCACTACCCTATTCCCTATATAGTCCACTACCCTATTCCCTATATAGTCCACTACCCTATTCCCTATATAGTGCACTACCCTATTCCCTATATAGTTCACTACCCTATTCCCTAAATAGTCCACTACCCTATTCCCTATATAGTGCACTACCCTATTCCCTAAATAGTCCACTACCCTATTCCCTATATAGTCCACTACCCTATTCCTAAATAGTCCACTACCCTATTCCTGTAGTGCTACCTATTCTATATCCACTACCCTATTCTATATAGTCCACTACCTATTCCCATATGGTGCACTACCCTATTCCTATATAATTCATACCTATTCCCTAAATAGTCCACTACCCTATTCCTATATAGCACTACCCTATTCCCTAAATAGTCCACTACCTATTCCTATATAGTCCACTACCCTATTTCCCTAAATAGTCCACTACCCTATTCCTATATAGTCCACTACCCTATTCCCTAAATAGTCCCACTACCCTATTCCCTATATAGTGCACTACCCTATTCCCTATATAGTCCACTACCCTATTCCCTATTATAGTCACTACCCCTATTCCCTATATAGTGCACTACCCTATTCCCTATATAGTGCTACCCTATTCCCTATATAGTCACTACCCCTATTCCCCTATGTAGTGCACTACCCTATTCCCTAAATAGTGCACTACCCTATTCCCTATAGTCCTACTTCTACCCTATTCCCTATATAGTGCACTACCTATTCCCCATATAATGCACTACCCTATTCCCTATATAGTCCACTACCCTATTCCCTATATAGTGCACTACCCTATTCCCCTATATAATTACTACCCTATTCCCTATATAGTGCACTACCCTATTCCCTATGTAGTCCACTACCCTATTCCCTATATAGTGCACTACCCCTATTCCCTATGTAGTCCACTACCCTATTCTATATAGTCCACTCCCTATTCCCTATATAATTGCACTACCCTATTCCCTATATAGTGCACTACCCTATTCCCTATAGTGCACTACCCTATTCCCTATATAGTGCACTACCTATTCCCTATATAGTCCTGCCCTATTCTATATAGTGCACTACCCTATTCCCTATATAGTCCACTACCTATTTCCCTATATGTCCACCCTATTCCTATGGTGCACTACCCTATTCCCTATATAATTGCACTACTATTCTATATAGTGCACTACCTATTCCCTATATAGTTCACTACCCTATTCCTAAATGGTCCACTGCCTATTCCCTATGGTGCACTGCCCTGTTCCCTAAATAGTCCACTACCCTATTCCCTAGTCCACTGCCTATTCCTAAATAGTCCACTACCCTATTCCCTATATAGTCCACTACCCTATTCCTAAATAGTCCACTACCCTATTCCCTATATAGTGCACTACCCTATTCCTATATATAGTCCACTGCCTATTCTATATAGTCCACTACCCTATTCCCTATAGTGCACTACCCTATTCTATATAGTGCACTACCTATTCCCCTATAGTCCTACCTATTCCCTATATGTTGCATACCTATTCCTAAGTTGCTACCTATTCCCTATATAGTGCACTACCTATTCCCTATATAGTGCACTACCCTATTCCCTATATAGTGCACTACCCTATTCCCTATATAATTGCACTACCCTATTCCCTATATAGTCCACTACCCTATTCTATATGGTGCACTACCCTATTCCTAAATAGTGCACTACCCTATTCCCTAAATAGTGTACTACCCTATTCCCTGATAGTGCACTACCCTATTCCCTATATAGTCCACTACCCTATTCCCCTAAAATAGTGCACTGCCTATTCCTATATGGTGCACTGCCCTATTTCCCTATATAGTGCACTGCCCCTATTTCCTATGTCCACTGCCCTATTCCCTAAATAGTGCACTACCCTATTCCCTAAATAGTGTACTACCCTATTCCCTAAATGGTGCACTACCCTATTCCCCCTATATAGTCCACTACCCTATTCCCTAAATAGTGCACTACCTATTCCCTATAGTGCACCACCTATTTCTATATAGTGCACTACCTATTCCCCTATGGTCCACTACCCTATTCCCTATATAGTCCACTACCCTATTCCTATATAGTGCACTACCTATTCCCTATATAGTCACTACCCCTATTCTATATGAGTGCACTACCCTATTCCCTATATAGTGCACTACCCTATTCCCTATATAGTGCACTACCCTATTCCCTATATAGTGCACTACCTATTCCCTAAATAGTCCACTACCCCTATTCCTAAATAGTGCACTACCATATTCCCTATATGGTCCACTGCCTATTCCCTATATAGTCCACTACCCTATTCCCTATATAGTGCACTACCCCTATTCCCTATATAGTGTACTACCTATTCCCTATATAGTGCACTACCCTATTCCCTATATAGTGCACTACCCTATTCCCATAAATAGTGCACTACCCTATTCCCTAAATAGTCCACTACCCCTATTCCCTATATAGTGCACTACTATTCCCTATATAGTGCACTACCCTATTCCTATATAGTGCACTACCCTATTCCTATATAGTCCACTACCCTATTCCCTATAGTCCACTACCCTATTCCCTATATAGTGCACTACCCTATTCCCTATAGTTCACTACCTATTCCCTAAATAGTCCACTACCTATTCCCTATATAGTGCACTACCCTATTCCCTAAATATCCACTACCCTATTCCCTATATAGTCCACTACCCTATTCCCTAAATAGTCCACTACCCTATTCCCTATATAGTGCACTACCCTATTCCCTATATAGTCCACTACCCTATTCCCTATATAGTCCACTACCCTATTCCCTATATAGTGCACTACCCTATTCCCTATATAGTTCACTACCTATTCCCCTAAATAGTCCACTACCCTATTCCCTATATAGTGCACTACCCTATTCCCTAAATAGTCCACTACCCTATTCTATATAGTCCACTACCCTATTCCCTATATAGTGCACTACCCTATTCCCTATATAGTGCACTACCCTATTCCCTATATAGTCCACTACCCTATTCCTATATAGTGCACTACCCTATTCCCTAAATAGTGCACTACCCTATTCCCTATATAGTCCACTACCCTATTCCCTATAGTGCACTACCCTATTCCCTATATAGTGCACTACCCTATTCCCTATATAGTCCACTACCCTATTCCCTATATAGTGCACTACCTATTCCCTATATAGTGCACTACCCTATTCCCTATATAGTGCACTACCCTATTCCCTATATAGTCCACTACCCTATTCCCTATATAGTGCACTACCCTATTCCCTATATAGTCCACTACCTATTCCCTATATAGTGCACTACCTATTCTATATAGTCCTACCCTATTCCCTATATAGTCCACTACCCTATTCCCTATATGGTGCTACCCTATTCCCTATGGTGCACTACCCTATTCCCTATATAGTGCACTACCCTATTCCCTATATAGTTCACTACCCTATTCCTAAATAGTCCACTACCCTATTCCCTATATAGTGCACTACCCTATTCCCTAAATAGTCCACTACCCTATTCCCCTATATAGTCCACTACCCTATTCCCTAAATAGTCCACTACCCTATTCCCTATATAGTCCACTGCCCTATTCCCTAAATAGTCCACTACCCTATTCCCTATATAGTGCACTACCCTATTCCCTATATATTCACACCCTATTCCCTATATAGTCCACTACCCTATTCCTATATAGTGCACTACCCTATTCCCTATAGTGCACTACCCTATTCCCTATATAGTCCACTACCCTATTCCCTATATATTGCACTACCCTATTCCCCTAAATAGTGCACCACCCTATTCCCTATATAGTCCACTACCCTATTCCCTATATAGTGCACTACCCTATTCCCTATATAGTGCACTACTCCTATTCCCTATATAGTCCACTACCTATTCCCTATATAGTGCACTACCTATTCCCTATATAGTGCACTACCTATTCCCCTATATAGTGCACTACCCTATTCCCCTATATAGTCCACTACCCTATTCCCTATATAGTGCACTACCCTATTCCCTATATAGTCCACTACCCTATTCCTATATAGTCCACTACCCTATTCCCTATATAGTGCACTACCCTATTCCCTATATAGTGTACTACCCTATTCCCTATATAGTCCATTACCCTATTCCCTATATAGTCCACTACCCTATTCCTATATAGTGCACTACCCTATTCCCTATATAGTGCACTACCCTATTCCCTATATAGTGCACTACCTATTCCCTATATAGTGCACTACCCTATTCCCTATATAGTCCACTACCCTATTCCCTATATAGTGCACTACCCTATTCCCTATATAGTCCACTACCCTATTCCCTATATAGTCCACTACCCTATTCCCTATATAGTGCACTACCCTATTCCCTATATAGTCCACTACCCTATTCCCTATATAGTGCACTACCCTATTCCCTATATAGTCCACTACCCTATTCCCTATGAGTCCTACCCTATTCCCTATATAGTGCACTACCCTATTCCCTATATAGTGCACTACCCTATTCCCTATATAGTCCATTACCCTATTCCCTATATAGTGCACTACCCTATCTATATAGTCACTACCTATATTCCCTATATAGTCCACTACCTATTCCCTATATAGTCCACTACCCTATTCCCTATATAGTCCACTACCCTATTCCCTATATAGTCCACTACCCTATTCCTATATAGTGCACTACCTATTCCCTATATAGTGCACTACCCTATTCCCTATATAGTCCATTACCCTATTCCCTATATAGTCCACTACCCTATTCCCTATATAGTGCACTACCCTATTCCCTATATAGTCCACTACCCTATTCCCTATATAGTGCACTACCTATTCCCTATATAGTGCACTACCCTATTCTATATAGTCCACTACCCTATTCCCTATATAGGTCACTACCCTATTCCCTATATAGTCCACTACCCTATTCCCTATATAGTCCACTACCCTATTCCCCATATAGTGCACTACCCTATTCCCTATATAGTGCACTACCCTATTCCCTATATAGTCCATTACCATATTCCCTATATAGTGCACTACCCTATTCCCTATATAGTCCACTACCCTATTCCCTATATAGTCCACTACCCTATTCCCTATATAGTCCACTACCCTATTCCCTATATAGTCCACTACCCTATTCCCTATATAGTCCACTACCCTATTCCCTATATAGTCCACTACCCTATTCCCTATATATAGTCCACTACCCTATTCCCTATATAGTCCATTACCCTATTCCCTATATAGTCCACTACCCTATTCCCTATAGTCCACTACCCTATTCCCTATATAGTGCACTACCCTATTCCCTATATAGTGCACTACCCTATTCCCTATATAGTCCATTACCCTATTCCCTATATAGTCCACTACCCTATTCCCTATATAGTCCACTACCCTATTCCCTATATAGTCCACTACCCTATTCCCTATATAGTGCACTACCCTATTCCCTATATAGTGCACTACCCTATTCCCTATATAGTCCACTACCCTATTCCCTATATAGTGCACTACACTATTCCCTATATAGTCCACTACCCTATTCCCTATATAGTCCACTACCCTATTCCCTATATAGTGCACTACCCTATTCCCTATATAGTGCACTACCCTATTCCCTATATAGCCCATTACCCTATTCCCTATATAGTGCACTACCCTATTCCCTATATAGTCCACTACCCTATTCCTATATAGTCCATTACCCTATTCCCTATATAGTCCACTACCCTATTCCCTATATAGTCCACTACCCTATTCCCTATATAGTCCACTACCCTATTCCCTATATAGTCCACTACCCTATTCCCCTATATAGTCCACTACTAGACCACTACATATCCATCTGATGTGATGAGTGGTCATACAAACACAGCATGCTAGCTGTTCCTGTAGACTTCTAGACATTGCGCCTAATCGTTAGTTATCAATAGCTCACAAACTACCTTCAGACTTCCTGCAAACTGCACACAGAGATGTAAACATGTCATCCATGAGTTCATGTGACTCTGCACTTACCCGTTGAACCTCTCCATCATAACGTGATGTGTTCTAACATAACGGATGTGTTCTATCATAACGTGATGTGTTCTAACATAACGTGGATGTGTTCTATCATAACGTGGATGTGTTCTAACATAACGTGGATGTGTTCTATCATAATGTGGATGTGTTCTAAGATAACGTGGATGTGTTCTATCATAACGTGGATGTGTTCTAACATAACGTGGATGTGTTCTATCATAACGTGGATGTGTTCTAACATAACGTGATGTGTTCTATCATAATGTGGATGTGTTCTAAGATAACGTGGATGTGTTCTAACATAACGTGATGTGTTCTATCATAATGTGGATGTGTTCTAACATAACGTGGATGTGTTCTATCATAATGTGGATGTGTTCTAAGATAACGTGGATGTGTTCTATCATAATGTGTGTCAGGATTTGGCCAGGGTTGTTCCGGTTTTTGGTCACTAGATGCCGCCATTGTGCTTTTTGACCTTTTGTTTTCCCTTGATCCCCATTATTATTTGCACCTGTGTCTCGTTTCCCCTGATTGTATTTAAACCTTAGTTTTCCTCAGTTCTTTGCTCTGTGTTTGTATGTTAGCACCCAGCCCTAGTACTCTGTGAACTCTTGTTGATCCCGGTGGACTCTCTTGTGGAATTCAGTTTTTGTTCTTGTTTATTTATTTTTGAGTATCTTTTGAGGTTTTTTATGCTATACCTACCACCTTGTGGATTTACCTTTTGTCTTGGAGGATTACCTTTGTTCTTTGTGGAATTCCTTTTGAGGTTGTGGAGTTACATGTTTTCCTGAAGGACTTCCCTTTTTACTTTATTAAATACACCGTCTCAAGTACTGCTGTGTCTGCCTCATCTTCTGGGTTCTGCCGACTATTCGTGGCTCAGTTGGTTAAGTGACTGTTTCTCACTCCGGAGACCCGGGTTCGTAACCGGGTCCTGACAATGTGGATGTGTTCTATCATAACGTGGATGTGTTCCAACATAACGTGGATGTGTTCTAAACATAACGTGGATGTGTTCTATCATAACATGGATGTGTTCTGACATAAACGTGGATGTGTTCTATCATAACGTGGATGTGTTCTAACATAACGTAGATGTGTTCTATCATAACATGGATGTGTTCTGACATAACGTGGATGTGTTCAATCATAACATGGATGTGTTCTGACATAACGTGGATGTCCATACACCCAGGAAATCTCCCATTGGGGAGACCTGTAATGTGGTTGTAATGACGTCAGCTCAACCAGCTGGTGACCTCTACTGACCTGGAGGAACCCGCTAGGGTCGCTCCACGCACACACACGCACACACACGCACGCACACCTGAGGAACCCGCTAGGTCGTTCTACACGTACACACACACACACACACACACACCTGTAGGAACCCGCTAGGGTCGTTCTACGTACACACACACACACACGCACACCTGTAGGAACCCGCAAGGGTCGTTCTACAAGCACACGCACACACCTGTAGGAACCCGCTGGGGGTCGTTCTCCTTGATGACCTCCACACAATATTCCATCAGGCCTGTTGTCTGGCGCCTTCACTGTACAATGAGATATTTGATCCCTCACCACCTGGGAGGGAGGGAGAAAGGGAGGGAAGGAGAGGGAAGGGAGGAAGAGAGGAGGAAGAGAGGGAGGGAGGGAGATGTTAATTCAAATTATAAAGAGAGAATAGATAGGTATTAGGGAGGGGACACATACTGTATTAAACAGCAGAGGTTTCAGTGGTTGAATAATAATAACAATAATAATAAGAGTGGCGCTTAAGACATCAGAGCAGGAAGTAGAGAAGGAAGGACAAGAAAGAGAGGAGGAGCAGAGAAGCCGAAGAAGAGAAGAGGAAGAGGAAGGAAGATGAGGAGGGAAGGAGAAAAGAAGAGGGAGAGAAAGGAGATAAAGGAGAGAGGAAAAGAGAAGAGGAAGAGGGAAGGAGAGAGATGAGGAGGGAAGGAGATAAGAGGAGGAGAGGGAAAAGAAAGAGGAAGGGAAGGAGAGGAAGGAGATAAGAGGGGAGAGGGAAGAGGAAGGAAGATGAGGAGAGGAAGGAGATAAGAGGAGGAGAGGAAAAGAGAGGGAAGAGGGAAGGAGAGGAAGGAGATAAGAGGAGGGAAGAGAGGAAAGGAGAGAAGATGAGGAAGGAAGGAGATAAGAGGAGGAGAGGAAGGAAGATGAGGAGAGGAAGGAGAAAGAGAGGGAGAGAAAGGGATTGGAGGAAGTGGCATCATTGACAATATGTGACTAATTTCTGAAAACTAAGCACATGTCGCTCGGCACTACTTCCACCGAAGGCATTTTAACTGAAATGTTTTTAATGGCAGAAATGCCTTCTAGAACATGTGAACTTTCACGTGTCTTAATAAATTCCAAACCTAGTTGGTTTCGCCAAGGAAAAGACCATGATTGGCTGAGATAATGGATGGGCTGGACATGCTGAGAGATAAGTTCTGATTGGTCTACCATGTAGCACCGCTTCCGTCTATAACATGAAGCTGCTCAGTATGTGTAGGTGATCCTTTCTATGCCAGATTGTTTGAACAATATCACAAATAACTGCAAAGTGTTGCTAGTGCTCTCCACTTTCTAGAGGATCGGGTTTTGAAAGCAGTGGAATGCTCGCGTGGAAGCAGAATATGATAGCTAAGGAGATGGAGAACATTTGGGTCGTCAGATTGCAAAAATATGCAGAGGGAATCGAAAAGAGAACACACACAGAAGGCTGTTGTATGAAGCATCTTGGATTACATCGTTAAAACTTAGAGCGGCCGTGGCATCTGTGACAGAGAGGGAGAAGCTTTGAGGATCAAGTCACGCGGAAGAGAGTCTAGCTAGCTACATTTTCAGATATTTTACAAGTTTCTGGGAATTTAGTTAGAAAGTCATTTTCATTGCAAGTTAAAGCGTAAAGCGTACTGTTAGCTAGCTGGGTAATGTTAGCTGTCTGGCTGGCTCAGTAGCTAACGTTAACGTGTATGATCTGTGGTGTACTGTTAGCAGGCTAGCTAATGTTAGCTGTCTGGCTGGCTCAGTAGCTAACGTTAACGTGTATGATCTGTGTAGTATGCTACTGTTAGCTAGCTAGCTAATGTTAAGCTGTCTGGCTGGCTCAGTAGCTGCGTTAACGTGTATGATCTGTGTAGTATGCTACTGTTAGCTAGCTAGCTAATGTCAGCTGTCTGGCTGGCTCAGTAGCTAACGTTAATGTGGATGATCTGTGTAGTATGCTACTGTTAGCTAGCTAATGTTAGCTGTCTGGCTGGCTCAGTAGCTAACGTTAACGTAGTATGATCTGTGTAGTATGCTACTGTTAGCTAGCTAGCTAATGTTAGCTGTCTGGCTGGCTCAGTAGCTAACGTTAACGTGTATGATCTGTGTAGTATGCTACTGTTAGCAGGCTAGCTAATGTTAGCTGTCTGGCTGGCTCAGTAGCTAACGTTAACGTGTATGATCTGTGTAGTATGCTACTGTTAGCAGGCTAGCTAATGTTAGCTGTCTGGCTGGCTCAGTAGCTAACGTTAACGTGTATGATCTGTGTAGTATGCTACTGTTAGCAGGCTAGCTAATGTTAGCTGTCTGGCTGGCTTAATAGCTAACGCTAACGTGTATGATCTGTGTAGTATGCTACTGTTAGCTAGCTAGCTAATGTTAGCTGTCTGGCTGGCTCAGTAGCTAACGTTAACGTGTATGATCTGTGTAGTATGCTACTGTTAGCTAGCTAGCTAATGTTAGCTGTCTGGCTGGCTCAGTAGCTAACGTTAACGTGTATGATCTGTGTAGTATGCTACTGTTAGCAGGCTAGCTAATGTTAGCTGTCTGGCTGGCTCAGTAGCTAACGTTAACGTGTATGATCTGTGTAGTATGCTACTGTTAGCTAGCTAGCTAATGTTAGCTGTCTGGCTGGCTCAGTAGCTAACGTTAACGTGTATGATCTGTGTAGTATGCTACTGTTAGCTAGCTAGCTAATGTCAGCTGTCTGGCTGGCTCAGTAGCTAACGTTAATGTGGATGATCTGTGTAGTATGCTACTGTTAGCTAGCTAATGTTAGCTGTCTGGCTGGCTCAGTAGCTAACGTTAACGTGTATGATCTGTGTAGTATGCTACTGTTAGCTAGCTAGCTAATGTTAGCTGTCTGGCTGGCTCAGTAGCTAACGTTAACGTGTATGATCTGTGTAGTATGCTACTGTTAGCAGGATTAGCTAATGTTAGCTGTCTGGCTGGCTCAGTAGCTAACGTTAACGCGTATGATCTGTGTAGTATGCTACTGTTAGCTAGCTAGCTAATGTCAGCTGTCTGGCTGGCTCAGTAGCTAACGTTAATGTGGATGATCTGTGTAGTATGCTACTGTTAGCTAGCTAATGTTAGCTGTCTGGCTGGCTCAGTAGCTAACGTTAACGTGTATGATCTGTGTAGTATGCTACTGTTAGCTAGCTAGCTAATGTTAGCTGTCTGGCTGGCTCAGTAGCTAACGTTAACGGTATGATCTGTGTAGTATGCTACTGTTAGCAGGCTAGCTAATGTTAGCTGTCTGGCTGGCTCAGTAGCTAACGTTAACGCGTATGATCTGTGTAGTATGCTACTGTTAGCAGGCTAGCTAATGTTAGCTGTCTGGCTGGCTCAGTAGCTAACGTTAACGTGTATGATCTGTGTAGTATGCTACTGTTAGCAGGCTAGCTAATGTTAGCTGTCTGGCTGGCTCAGTAGCTAACGTTAACGTGTATGATCTGTGTAGTATGCTACTGTTAGCTATCTAGCTAATGTTAGCTGTCTGGCTGGCTCAGTAGCTAACGTTAACGTGTATGATCTGTGTAGTATGCTACTGTTAGCAGGCTAGCTAATGTTAGCTGTCTGGCTGGCTCAGTAGCTAACGTTAACGTGTATGATCTGTGTAGTATGCTACTGTTAGCTAGCTAGCTAATGTTAGCTGTCTGGCTGGCTCAGTAGCTAACGCTAACGTGTATGATCTGTGTAGTATGCTACTGTTAGCAGGCTAGCTAATGTTAGCTGTCTGGCTGGCTTAGTAGCTAACGTTAACGTGTATGATCTGTGTAGTATGCTACTGTTAGCTCGCTAGCTAATGTTAGCTGTCTGGCTGGCTCAGTAGCTAACGTTAATGTGTATGATCTGTGTAGTATGCTACTGTTAGCTAGCTAGCTAATGTTAGCTGTCTGGCTGGCTCAGTAGCTAACGCTTAACGTGTATGATCTGTGTAGTATGCTACTGTTAGCAAGCTAGCTAATGTTAGCTGTCTGGCTGGCTCAGTAGCTAACGTTAACGTGTATAATCTGTGTAGTATGCTACTGTTAGCAGGCTAGCTAATGTTAGCTGTCTGGCTGGCTCAGTAGCTAACGTTAACGTGTATGATCTGTGTAGTATGCTACTGTTAGCAAGCTAGCTAATGTTAGCTGTCTGGCTGGCTCAGTAGCTAACGTTAACGTGTATAATCTGTGTAGTATGCTACTGTTAGCAGGCTAGCTAATGTTAGCTGTCTGGCTGGCTCAGTAGCTAACGTTAACGTGTATAATCTGTGTAGTATGCTACTGTTAGCAGGCTAGCTAATGTTAGCTGTCTGGCTGGCTCAGTAGCTAACGTTAACGTGTATGATCTGTGTAGTATGCTACTGTTAGCAGGCTAGCTAATGTTAGCTGTCTGGCTGGCTCAGTAGCTAACGTTAACGTGTATGATCTGTGTAGTATGCTACTGTTAGCAGGCTAGCTAATGTTAGCTGTCTGGCTGGCTTAATAGCTAACGTTAACGTGTATGATCTGTGTAGTATGCTACTGTTAGCTAGCTAGCTAATGTTAGCTGTCTGGCTGGCTTAATAGCTAACGTTAACGTGTATGATCTGTGTAGTATGCTACTGTTAGCTAGCTAGCTAATGTTAGCTGTCTGGCTGGCTCAGTAGCTAACGTTAACGTGTATGATCTGTGTAGTATGCTTACAGCATATCAGTATGAAATGTTAAACTCATGTTCCATGGTGTTGATTTCAGGAGATCCATGTTAAAAAAAACACTGTTTATGGTATACTGGTATGTAATCACCTTGACGACCCTACTCCCAGGCAACAACACACTGGGTATGTGCAAAATGGCACCCTATTTCATATATAGTGCACCCTATTCCCTATGTAGTGAATTACTTTAAACCAGGACCCATAGTGCACCCTATTCCCTATAGGGAATAGGGTGCCATTTGAGTCTGAACCCCAGCCTCGACTTTGAGCTGTTTAGATAGATGTTACCTAGCAACACTAGCCCAGCAACTGCTAGTCTGATGATTTTTAAATGTGTTGTGTGTGTGTCACTGTGTGTGTGTGTGTCACTGTGTGTGTCACTGTTTGTGTGTGAGTGTGTCACTGTGTGTGTGTGTGTGTGTGTGTGTGTGTGTGTGTGTGTGTGTGTGTGTGTGTGTGTGTGTGTGTGTGTGTGTGTGTGTGTCACTGCGTGTGTGTCACTGTGTGTGTCACTGTTTGTGTGTGAGTGTGTCACTGTGTGTGTGTGTGTGTGTGTGTGTGTGTGTGTGTGTGTGTGTGTGTGTGTGTGTGTGTGTGTGTGTGTGTGTGTGTGTCACTGTGTGTCACTGTGTGTCACTGTGTGTGTGTGTGTGTGTGTGTGTGTGTGTGTGTGTGTGTGTGTCACTGTGTGTGTCACTGTGTGTGTGTGTGTCACTGTGTCACTGTGTGTCACTGTGTGTGTGTGTGTTGTGCACTGTCTCTCTCTCTCCCTGGTCTCTCTATCCCCCTAGTCTCTCTCTCTATATCTCCCTGGTCTGTGAGAGCCAGAAATCTTGCTTGTTTGTAGGTGACCAAATACTTATTTTCCACCATAATTTCAAATAAATTCATAAAAAAATCCTACAATGTGATTTTCTGGATTTTTTTCCTCATTTTGTCTGTCATAGTTGAAGTGTACCTATGATGAAAA
>NW_027008559.1:40000-45002 GCF_036934945.1 Oncorhynchus masou masou
GTAATGGAACATCAAACACTTCATGAGAGCCCATGAGCTCATGTTACGCAACATTTCTATATCCTATGCAGTCAACGCGAACACAGAGTGATGGCCTCTCTATTAAAAAGAGGAGGATCAGCTTAGTAGGCTAGGCCTACAATATTTATTTCTCAACTTTCCTAATTTTAAGCACATTGATTATATATAAACAGGAGTATAGTCTTAACTGGTTGGCATGAAAATGAACCACGGGGAAAAGGGTCCTCCATTCAGCTATTTAAGTGCAGAGATGACATTTTTTCGCTGCCCCCTGTTTTGAGACAGGTGCATGATAATGGTCCATTTCTAAACTTAACATAACATCAAATTGATCAGAAATACAGTGTAGACATCGTTAATGTTTTAAAATGACTATTGTCGCTGGATTTTCTATGGAATATCTACATAGGGCGTACAGAGGCCCATTATCAGCAACCATCACTCCTGTGTTCCAATGGGCACGTTGCTAGCTAATCCAAGTTATCATTTTAAAAGGCTAATTGAAAAGGGTTACAATATTATTTAGTATATGTAAAGACAAGATTAAATCAAGAATAGTCTGATGGGTGAAAATATTAACCTATCACTTGTGAATGATGGCCAGTTTAAGGCAAATCATAGTCTCACACCTCATGTAGCCTAGTCCATAGTCCTATATGTTTTAATAAGGTTAGTATCACACCTCATGTAGTCTAGTCCATAGTCCTATATGTTTTAATAAGGTTAGTATCACACCTCATGTAGCCTAGCCCATAGTCCTATAAGGTTAGTATTACACCTCATGTAGTCTAGCCCATAGTCCTATAAGGTTAGTATCACACCTCATGTAGCCTAGTCCATAGTCCATATGTTTTAATAAGGTTAGTATCACACCTCACATGTAGCCTAGCCCATAGTCCTATAAGGTTAGTATCACACCTCATGTAGTCTAGCCCATAGTCCTATATGTATTTTAGCCTAGCCCATAAATCCTATAAGTTAGTATCACACCATGTAGCCTTCCATAGTCCCATATGTTTTAATAAGGTTAGTATCACACCTCATGTAGTCTAGTCCATAGTCCTAAAGGTTAGTATCACACCTCATGTAGTCTAGCCCATAGTCCTAAGGTATGTTTTCTCATAGTCCCATAAGGTTAGTATCACACCTCATGTAGTCTAGTCCATAGTCCTATAGGTTAGTATCACCTCATGTAGTCTAGTCCATAGTCCTATGGTCTATAAGGTCCTATAAGGTATATCACCCTCATGTAGCCTAGTCCATAGTCCTATATGTTTTAATAAGGTTAGTATCACACCTCATGTAGCCTAGCCCATAGTCCTATAAGGTTAGTATCACACCTCATGTAGTCCTAGTCCATAGTCCTAAAGGTTAGTATCACACCTCATGTAGCCTAGCCCCATAGTCCTATATGTTTTAATAAGGTTAGTATCACACCTCATGTAGTCTAGCCCATAGTCCTATATGTTTTAATAAGGTTAGTATCACACCTCCGTGTAGTCATATAAGGTCACACCTCATGTCCACCATAGTCCTAAGGTTAGTATCACACCTCATGTAGCCTAGTCCATAGTCCTATGTTTTAATAAGGTTAGTATCAATACCTCATGTAGCCTAGCCCATAGTCCTATAGTTAGTATCACTATATGTAGTCTAGCCCATAATAAGGTTAGTATCACACCTCATGTAGTCTAGTCCATAGTCCTGTATGTTTTAATAAGGTTAGTATCACACCCTCATGTAGTCTAGTCCATAGTCCTATAAGGTTAGTATCACACCATCATGTAGTCTAGCCCATAGTCCTATATGTTTTAATAAGGTTAGTATCACTCATGTAGTCTAGTCCAGTCCTATATGTTTTAATAAGGTTAGTATCACCTCATGTAGTCTAGTCCATAGTCCTATAAGGTACTATGTAAGTCCATAGTCCTATATGTTTTATAAGGTTAGTATCACACCTCATGTAGCCTAGTCCATAGTCCTATAAGGTTGGTATCACACCTCATGTAGTCTAGTCCATAGTCCTATAAGGTTAGTATCACACTCATGTAGCCTAGCCCATAGTCCTATATGTTTTAATAAGGTTAGTATCACACCTCATGTAGTCTAGCCCATAGTCCTATAAGGTTAGTATCACACCTCATGTAGTCTAGTCCATAGTCCTGTTTTAATAAGTTAGTATCACACCTCCGTCCATAGTAGTTTTAATAAGGTTAGTATCTAGTCCCCATAGTCCTATAAGAGTTGGTATCACACCTCATGTAGTCTAGTCCATAGTCCTATATGCTTCAATAAGGTTAGTATCACACTCATGTAGTCTAGTCCATAGTCCTATAGTCACACCTCATGTAGTCTAGTCCATAGTCCTATAAGGTTAGTATCACACCTCATGTAGTCTAGTCCATAGTCCTATAAGGTTAGTATCACACATGTAGTCTAGTCCATAGTCCTAAAGGTTAGTATCACACCCTCATGTAGCCTAGCCCATAGTCCTATAAGGTTAGTATCACACCTCATGTAGCCTAACCCATAGTCCTATAAGGTTAGTATCACACCTCATGTAGTCTAGCCCATAGTCCTATATGTTTTAATAAGGTTAGTATCACACCTCATGTAGCCTAGCCCATAGTCCTATAAGGTTAGTATCACACCTCATGTAGTCTAGCCCATAGTCCTATAAGGTTAGTATCACACCTCATGTAGTCTAGTCCATAGTCCTATAAGGTTAGTATCACACCTCATGTAGTCTAGTCCATAGACCTATAAGTTTTGATAAGGTTTGTATCACAACTAAAGTGACCGAATAACGTCTTAAAAGCACATGAATCCGCTTTACAACAAGTGTAGGGCCTAACTGGTATACATTCGCAGCACGTGAGTATCAAGTTTGGGCAAGATGATTTTCACAATTTAAAAAAACGCATTATCGCATTTGTGGTCACTTTTGATAATGGTGTTTTCCTGCCATTCACGCCGCGTGCGCATTGCTGCGCTTACAATGTGAAAAAAATAATCTCATAGTTTATCAACATTTATTATTTTTATTTTTTTTGTGAATTTTCCCACTTTCGTATCCAATTGTTTTAGTAGCTCAGCCCACATTGTTAGTAGCTACTATCTTGTCTCATCGCTACAACTCCCGCATTTAACTCGAGAGACGGTTGAAAGTCATAAGGCCCTCCGATACACACCTTGTCCGCTAAAATGAACTAGCGCAGCCTACAGCCATATGTCATAGCCAGATCAGGACACTAACACAAGGACAACTCACAGTATGCTATTCTGTCCTTCTGAAATAGACCACATTTTCTTCATTATAGACCTGTCTAAAATAAATATATGTATTTATTGTGATGGTGTGACTATATTACATGGATTTATTGTGATGGTGTAGACTATATTACATGGATTCATTGATGGTGTAGGCTATATTACATCTATTTAAGTCATTTGTAGACGCTCTATTACATGGACTTATTGTGATGGTGTAGGCTATATTACATGGGTTTATTGTGATGGTGTGGCTATATTACATGGATTTATTGTGATAGTGTAGGCTATATTACATGGATTTATTGTGATGGTGTAGGCTATATTACATGGATTCATTGTGATGGTGTAGGCTATATTACATGGGTTTATTGTGATGGTGTAGGCTATATTACATGGATTCATTGTGATGGTGTAGACTATATTACATGGATTTATTGTGATGGTGTAGGTAGACTATATTGCATGGGTTTATTGTGATGGTGTAGGCTATATTACATGGATTTATTGTGATGGTGTAGGCTATATTACATGGATTTATTGTGATGGTGTAGGCTATATTACATGGATTTATTGTGATGGTGTAGGCTATATTACATGGATTTATTGTGATGGTGTAGGTAGGCTATATTACATGGATTTATTGTGATGGTGTAGACTATATTACATGGGTTTATTGTGATGGTGTAGGCTATATTACATGGATTTATTGTGATGGTGTAGACTATATTACATGGGTTTATTGTGATGGTGTAGACTATATTACATGTGTTTATAAGACTGTTTAAACTGTTGATGTTCCAAAGGTCTGCCTCAGTGGCTGGTAGGATATATGTGGAAGCCAGGAGATGCTAAATGTTAATTAATGGTCGATCACCGTGAGACCGGCAGTTATTTACTTGACAATCACCAGCTACCAAAATGTCATGACGACCAAAGCCCGAGTTCTGAGTGTCAATACCAATACGCTGAAGTCATGATGAGTAGACTATCTTCAATGGTAAACAGACTGCACTGGCCAATGACTGCTGCAGCTGTGACAAAGCAATTACATCAGAGAGATACGAGTTATGAGTTAGATGTGTGTGTGTGTGTGTGTGTGTGTGTGTGTGTGTTTCTGTGTGTGTGACAGAGATCAAATGAAAGGAAATACAATTATGTAATATATTGAATTCCTCGGCATGACAAACTAACTGCCCCCTCTCTCTGTGTCCATCTTTAATGACAGTCTTTCACAGATCCCCATCTATCCTGACAGAACGAGAGAAAGACAGAATGATATATATAGAGATACAGAGAGAGAGAGAGAGAGATACAGAGAGAGAGAGAGAGAGAGAGAGAGAGAGAGAGAGAGAGAGAGAAAGAGAGACAACGAGAGAGAGATACAGAGAGAGAGAGAGAGAATGAGACAGAGACAGAATGAGAGAGAGCTACAGAGAGAGAGAGAGAGAGAAAGAGACAGCGAGAGAGAGATACAGAGAGAGAGAGAGAGAGAATGAGAGACAGAATGAGAGAGAGAGAGAGAGAGAGACAGAACGAGAGAGAGAGAGACAGAGAATAAAGAGATAGAATGAGAGAGAGAGAGAGAGAGAGAGAGAGAGAGAGAGAGAGAGAGAGAGAGAAAGAGAAAGAGACAGAACGAGAGAGAGAGAGAGAGACAGAGAGAGAGAGAATGAGACAGACAGAATGAGAGAGAGAGAGAGAGAGAGAG